>NC_090055.1:2890095-3014014 GCF_038355195.1 Osmerus mordax
AAAGAGGCATTTGTGGAATAAAGTACACCACACCAAGAGCTGCCAGTCCCTTTCTAAGCATGATAGCAGAGGTTCAGGTCAGACTGACCCCCACCCTGCTAACACCAGCCAGCCTGGATAATGACAGCCAGACTGCCAGCCAGCCATCCGAGGTAATTACAGGCAACCATAAAGATTACCAGCCAGCTCAGTTAAGATAATGATCGGCAGCCAGCCTGCTAGCCAGACTGGATAAGGCCATCCAGGATGCTAGCCCAGGTAAGGGTAGCAGCCTCCTCGCTAGGCTGTGCAGCCACAGAGACATTTACATTTAGTCATTTAGCAGACGCTCTTATCCAGAGCGACTTACAGTAAGTACAGGGACATTCCCCCCGAGGCAAGTAGGGTGAAGTGCCTTGCACAAGGACACAACGTCAGTTGGCATGACCGGGAATCGAACTGGCAACCTTCGGATTACTAGCCCGACTCCCTCACCGCTCAGCCACCTGACTCCCGAGTCACAGTACTGCACACACTGTGTACACCCCAGAGACACGCACCATACTGACCCAGCAGAATGTATGAAACCTCCATCTCTTACACGCATTAGGAACGGGGGAGTGGGGGGGGTCGAGCAAACACGTTTGTGTACACAGAGGCACAAACATGTGCACACACACAGACACCTAGTGACTCTCCCAAACACACACACACAAGTACTCTTCTCAGTCTCTCACACGCGTCAACGATCACACACACACACACACACAGCGTGAGGATGGGGGGTTGGGTTACGTAAAAGGATGGGATGTCGAGAAGGGGAGGAGAATAAGGAGCAGCGTTACGTAAAGGGTTATGGTTGAAAGGTCAACATTAATGGAGACTTCTTGGCAGCTAGGGTAGGCCAGAAGAATAGGCGTTACATAAACAGATAAAGCTACGACGAATTATGGACAGGCTTTAGTTTGGCGTTATGTAAAGAGATGGGCTGCCTCAAAGAATGACACTGTGTGTGTGTGTTTGTGTGTGTCTATAAGACCTGGTCTCTCCAAGAGACCCCTGTGTGCTGTACATTGTGACCTTGTTTAGACAGAACTGGGATTACAGGCAGCAGTGTGTACCAACATGAGAGCTTCATCACTCTCTCCGTTTCCACGGGGGGGTTGGGGGGCATTCATGTTGTCATCTCCACCTCTTTACACCTCTCTTCTCATCCATCCATCACTTAGCATTTGTATTGATATCAGACAACACTTATTAATATTCAGCATTGGCATGTTGAGAGACGAGAAAGGCCTATCAAAACATGTTGTTTGTGTGTGGGTGTTAGACTGTAACCCTTCTCTGGTCTTCTCTACGCAGGTATTACTATAACAAGAGAATCCTCCACAAGACCAAGGGCAAGAGGTTCACCTACAAGTTCAACTTCAACAAGCTGGTCTTGGTCAACTACCCCTTCATCGACATGGGCTCCACTGGTACGGCTTGCTCGTGTGTGTGACACCACTTAAGCCTACGATAGCCCAGTGAGACTAATCCTTAAGATTACTCAGCAGAACAGTGTGTATTACCTTCTCATCATCTCTCTGTTGTCTCTGTCCCTTCTTCTTCTCCTCCTCCCCCCCCTCCTCCTCCCTTTCTCCTCCTCCAACTCCCCTCCTCCTCCCTCTCTCCTCCTCCTCCCTCTCTCCCCCTCCTCCTCCTCCCTCTCTCCTACCCTCCTCCCTCTCTCCTCCTCCCTCTCTCCTACCCTCCCTCTCTCCTACCCTCCCTCTCTCCTCCTCCTCCCTCTCTCCCCCTCTCCTCCCTCTCTCCCCCTCTCTCTCTCCCCCTCTCTCTCTCCCCCTCCCTCTATCCTCCTCCCTCTGTCCTCCCTCTCTCCCCCTCCTCCTCCCTCTCTCCTCTTCCTCCCTCTCTCCTCTTCCTCCCTCTCTCCTCCTCCCTCTCTCCTCCTCCCTCTCTCTTCCTCCCTCTCTCCCTCCATCTCTTCTCCCCCCTCCTCCTCCCTCTCTCCTACCCGCCTTCCTCTTCCTCCTCCCTCTCTCCTCCTCCTCCCTCTCCTCCTCTCTCTCTCTTCCTCCCTCTCTCCTCCTCCCTACCTCCTCCCTCTCTCCTCCTCCCTCTCCTCCTCCCTCTCTCCCTCCATCTCTTCTCCCCCCTCCTCCCCCCTCCTCCTCCCTCTCTCCTACCTGCCTTCCTCTCTCCTCTTCCTCCTCCCTCTCTCCTCCTCCCTCTCTCTTCCTCCCTCTCCTCCTCCCTCTCTCCTCCCTCAGGGAGTGGGGTACCCCAGAGCGCCCCTCCCGTCCCCACCGGCGCCTCCAGCCACTTCCGCTTCCCGCCCTCCACGCCCTCCGACGTGCTCTCGCCCAATGAGGACCTGCGCAGCCCCGGGGGCGTGTTCAGCGCCGTGGCCCGGCGAATGGCGCGCGGCTCCGTGAGCGACTGCAGCGACGGCACCTCGGTCAACTCCGAGATCGAGGAGAGCAACGGGGGCGGGGGGGAGGAGCGGGGCGGGGAGCGGGGGCTGGGCGGGGGAGGGGGCGTGGGAGGGGGCTACAGGAGCATCATCCACCCCCGTCTCTCCCACGAGTCGCTGTTCCGCATGTACGGCGGCCCGGGGAACCCCGCTCACGCCGGCCCCCGAGGGCCCCCCGGCCACCGGGGCCACCCCGACTCCATGTCCCCCTTCCCCGTGTCCCCCCTGCCCGGGCCCGGAGGCGGGGCGGGCTTACTGGCCCCCCCGCTGTCCCCGGCCCTGTCCATGACCCCGTCCTCCCACCTCCCCTACTCCCCCTCCCCCTCCCTGTCCCCCATGCTGGGCTCCCACTTCTCCTTCAACCCCGAGGACATGAAGCGCTACCTGCAGGCCCACACCCAGAGCGTGTACAACTACCACCTCAGCCCCCGCGCCTTCCTTCACTACCCCAACATCATCATCCCCCAGCCCCACCGCGCCGCGCCCGAGAAGAGCTCACTGGCCCCGGAGAGGGGAGGAGGAGGGGGCGGCGGCGAGAGGGGAGGGGGCGGCGAGCGGGGAGGCGGAGCTGAGCGCCACAACAGCCACCACCACCCGTCGGCGCTGTCCCACGCCCACCCCCCCCACCCGCACTCGGCCCACCCGCACCCCCACCCTCACTCCCACCCCATCCACCACCCGCTGCACCTGGGCGAGGAGCCGCCGCACATGTCGCCCTTCAAGTTCAAGCTGCAGCCGCCGCCGCTGGGGAAGAAGCAGCGGGAAGGCCAGGGCCACGGGTGCGGGGGCAACCCCAGGCAAGGCTCGCTGTCGTCGGGCTCCGGCTCGCTGTCCTCCACCTCGGGCCTGGGCTCGTCCCTGTCGTTCGGCAGTGACCTGAGCGCGGCCGGCGGCTCCGGCCTGGTGTCCAACTCCTCCTCCACCGGCTCCCTCAACAGCACCGGCCTGCCCAAGATCAAGGTGAGGCCCGGGGCGCACGCACGCGTGTCGCTGGTGGTGAAACGGACAGAGATGACATACAGACAGTGGGGGGTTTCTTAGGGGTGGGGGATAAGATCGATTCACATTTGAATCGCAATTCAGTCTGATAGCGATTAAGATCGATTCACAAATGTATGTGAATCGATTTTTTAAATAATGTAATTTATTGTAATTTTTTTATCCATTATATATATTTTTTTTAAATTATTATTATTTATTTATTTATTTTCTCTGAAAAATCGTGAATCGATTTTTTATCGAATCGTGACCCCAAGAATCGTTTTGAATCTAATCGTGAGGTACCAAAAGATTCCCACCCCTAGTGTTTGTGTTTCACTACATCTTAGATCTGTGGCTGTCAACAGTACACAGTATAGGTTACAGTAGGAACGCATGTATGAATGAATGAATAATAATAAGACAAAAGACATGAACAGATTATAGCCCTTTTAACAACAGCTGATGACTATTTATTGTGATGAACTTAAGCACATGAGATATCAGGGGATTTCTCTCACAGCTTTAACGCGACAAAGAGCTTGACAGGTCTCCATGGAGACGCATTCTCCTCTCTCTCTCCCCGTCTCTGACCATCTGCTGTCCCTGTGCCTGCGTTAGGTGGAGCCCATTTCCGACATCGAGTCCGAGGAGGAGGTGGAGGTCACCGACATCAGCGATGACGACCATGATGACGAGTACGACCTCTTCTACGCCCGCCACCCCCACCACGCCCGCCTCCGGGGTCTCCCCCACTACCCCCCCAACGGCCTGGCCCCCGGCCACCACCCCCACGACCTGGCCCCCGGCCACCACCACCCCCACGACGGCGAGGACCTGGACGAGGACGTGTTCAAGGCCCCCGCGCCACCCCCCCCGGGCCTGCTGCCCTTCTTCACCTCCGCGCACGCCCCCCGCGGCGGCCCCCCCCCTCCCCGCCCTGAAGAGCGAGCCGGCCGAGCCGGGGGACTCCACCCCGCCGCCGCCGCCGCCCCCCCACAGCGCCGGCCCCGCCCCCACCAAGTGCATCCCACTGAAGCTGCGGTTCAAGCGGCGCTGGAGCGAGGACCAGCGCATGGAGGCGTCCCTGGAGGAGTCTGACGACAAGAAGGTGCGGGGGGAGGAGAAGGGGAGGAATGGGGAAGGGATGGAGACGGAGGAGAACGGCAGCGGGGACGGGGACAGCCCGCCCCCCTTGGGGGGGTACGAATGCCCCCCGCCCCCCCTGGCACACAGGAGGGTGACCTCTGACCTGCACCGTGCCACCGCCCAACTGTCTCTAGAGAGCAAGGACTGCTGATCACACACACACACACACACACACTGATAAACACTACAGTACAAGTGTATGGCTGTACAGATCAGTGTAAATGAGTCCCACCGACAGTCGTCTTCTCTGTGTGGACCCTCCTCACTGACGCCCCCATCTAGTCCTTCCGCCCGCTCGGACCTGAGAGAACCCACATCTCCACACACACAGCCCTGCTCCACCCAGACACCCCAACTCTGTACCCCCACCCCCCCTCCGTCTGTACAGGGACCACCCGGTCGACTCGGAGGGGTGGGGGGGTGCCCGGCTCAGGGGAAGTCCAGGGACGGTGACTGAAACTGGGGAAGGATGGTGGTGATGATGAGGGTGGGTGATCTTCCCCTGTCTCAGCGCTGCAGCCGGACCTACTGATCCCCTCCAGGCTGCACCGACAGCCTCCTGGATCCACCACCACCCTCCAGACTGCACCATCACCCTCCTGGATCCACCACCAACCTCCAGACTGCACCATCACCCTCCTGGATCCACCACCAACCTCCAGACTGCACCACCACCTCCTGGATCCACCACCACCCTCCAGACTGCACCATCACCCTCCTGGATCCACCACCAACCTCCAGACTGCACCATCACCCTCCTGGATCCACCACCAACCTCCAGACTGCACCATCACCCTCCTGGATCCACCACCAACCTCCAGACTGCACCACCACCTCCTGGATCCACCACCAACCTCCAGACTGCACCATCACCCTCCTGGATCCACCACCAACCTCCAGACTGCACCACCACCCTCCTGGATCCACCACCAACCTCCAGACTGCATCACCACCTCCTGGATCCACCACCACCCTCCAGACTGCACCACCACCCTCCTGGATCCACCACCAACCTCCAGACTGCACCATCACCCTCCTGGATCCACACTCCCAGGTCCAGCAGCTCCTTCCCTGCCTTCTGACCGCCCCAGGTCCAGGGTCCAAGTCTCTCTGCTCAGGGGCCCCTGGCTCCCGGCCCCTGGCCCGGGCCAAGCCCCCGTTGAACAAGCTCTCAGATTATTATTTTTTTGAACAGATGAAACGGGGGGGGCTTCTAAAAGTGCCTGAACCACCCCCTATGTAATGCCACCCAGCCCCGGAGACAGGGAGAGTTAAGAAGAATGTACAGAACGCCCCCGGCCCCCCCCCCCCCGCCCCCCCACACTATTCTAACCCTGGTTCATAAGAGGGTGGTCCAGGAGATGGAGCATGTAGTAAGCCAGCATCGTGGGATGGTGTCGGGGTGAACCAGTAGAACTTCTCACAAGAACTTGCCACTCCACTCAGGGAAGCCGCTCGCTGTACTATACTGGACACACACACACACAGACAGTGGAGGGGTGTAAGGGAACTGCTGGGCTTGGCTGTTGGTGTCCAGCTAAACAGACACTGCGCCTGGAGGACCACGAGCTCTCCCTCCCTCTCTCTCCCTCCACATGCAGGTCTTTGAGAACTCTTGACATTTGTACGTTGCTCTCTTCCATCTGTTTCTCTCTCTGGTCTCCTGCCACCCCCCCCCTGGACCAGCCCCCCCTGAGGGCAACCGTGTCAAGGGGGAGGGCGAACTTCACCTGAAAGTGCTGCCCCCTACGACAGAGTAAAGGAAAGAGGAGGGATTCGAGGGAAGTTAGTTGGAAGAGATCCAAGTTTAGGGGGACCACTGGGGACAGCAGCTGGAGGGTTGGGAGGGGGGTGGGGGTGGGTGGGGGCTGCGGGGGGGGTCCTGGGCCCAGTATCTGATAGCCTAGTGAGCTTAAGGCCGTGACCTGGAGTCCCTCAGGCAGGCGCTCCTCACACACCAGCTCCTCCCCCCCCCCCCCCCCCCGCGCCCCAGTCTAACAAGCCTAATTTGATAGTGTTAACTAAACCAGCAAAAGATGAGCACACACACACAAACGCGCCCGCACACCACACTGCCTTTAGTTCCTTAACTGGTTCTCGCTCTCTCCGGGCCTCTGCTTCGCCCTGTGGGACTGTCCCTGGACGGTGGACGTGGTGGTGGGGGGTGTTGGGCTGGACAGTGGGCTGGACAGTGGGCTGGACAGTGAGCTGGACAGTGGGCTGGACAGTGGGCTGGACAGTGAGCTGGACAGTGAGCTGGACAGTGGGCTGGACAGTGGGCTGGACAGTGAGCTGGACAGTGAGCTGGACAGTGGGCTGGACAGTGAGCTGGACAGTGGGCTGGACAGTGAGCTGGACAGTGGGCTGGACAGTGAGCTGGACAGTGAGCTGGACAGTGGGCTGGACAGTGGGCTGGACAGTGGGCTGGACAGTGGGCTGGACAGTGAGCTGGACAGTGAGCTGGACAGTGAGCTGGCCTGGCAGCCTTTAGAAGAAGCATCCTGGAGAGAGGGTGGACAATCCTAAACCTCTGTCACACACACTGCCTCTCTATGCCTTGTTTTTATAGCATGTACAAATTATTTGTCCTAATGGCATATATACACACACATACAAACTATATCTTTATATATTATATATGAAAAGTATAAACTGAGATTTTTAAAAAGACAAAGCATTTAATGAAATGACATATTCAGGATTCTTTTTGTAGAAGTCTTTTTTTTTTTGAGAGTGATCAGGCGTGGTGATGTCACTTCCTCCTGATGTCACTTCCTCCGTCTGATCTGGTAACCAGAAAAAAAAGGTGTGAAGACCAAGTCGGGCAAAATCAAGGGACCTTTTGTTTGTAGTTTTTTTTGCAGGCGATTTCTATGAGAAAAAAAAACACAGAAAAACTACAACATTTTAAGCAGGAAAAACAAGCCAGAGAAGAGAGAACCACCAAGGGTGGTCGGCCAGACTATTATGCAGTAACTAACGATCGATAATCATTTTCTAATGCATGGGTAACCCAGTCCATGCATGGTCTCCATCTGCTTAACCTGGGTGGTGCTGTGCTGCAGCCTGGAGGCTTAGGGTGGGCCAGGGTTGGCAGTGGAGGTCTGCCAAAGGGCCGTTAGTGAACTCCGCCAGTTAGCCCTAATGCCCTTGGTTTACACTGGGATTAAGCTGCCTGGGTACACTGTAAGATATGGAGGAAGCTTGCATTATGTCAGACTTGGCCTTGGGTAGACTCTTTAGAACACACACAACATGGAAACATACACACACAGTCCTGCAAACACTCACGCCTCCTGTGTTTGACCCTGCTGTGCTTCGTAGATGTTTGTTTAAATCCCCGAGCATTGGGTTCTGGGGACAGGTCGAAAACCAGGCTTCTGATAGGTCAAGTCTTAAATGTGCCCCACCAGCCTGAGCCAATCGAACGCAAGATGAGTCAGAACCGGGGATGCTATCAGGCTGGCTGAGCTGATCACATCTCTTTAGACCCCTGTGATGGTCAATACACACACACACACACACGGTCTCCCCCATCCCTCGCCTGCGCCTCCTCCCCGCGTCTGTATTTAACCTGACAGCTGCCTTACTAATACTCATCCATATCTAGGTGACAGACTGACTATCATGCTGCCTGCTCTGCTGTTTGTCACCCTCTCCTCTCGATGTTCTCTCTCTCTCTCTCTCTCTCTCTCTCTCCGTTCTCTCTACAGCAAGCGTTGTCCACCTTTCGCCTCTCTGCGTTGTGATCGGACTCAGTCGCGGCGAGGAAGGACGAGGCCCTAGCCAGTTAGATTAAGTCGCGGCATTCCTCGAGTCTCCTAGTCCTTGAGTCTCCTAGTCCTTGAGTCTCCTAGTCCTAGAGTCTCCTAGTCCTAGAGTCTCCTAGTCCTAGAGTCTCGTAGTCCTAGAGTCTCGTAGTCCTAGAGTCTCGTAGTCCTAGAGTCTCCTAGTCCTCGAGTCTCCTAGTCCTCGAGTCTCCTAGTCCTAGTCCAGAGACCAGATCCCAGGTAGCGAAGGGCAGACAGACTGCACCAAGACAACATTGTTTTTTGTTTCAGTCGTTAGAAAAAGAAACTACAGTGTTTTATTTCCCCCTTCCTTTCTGATGTCAATATTGCTGTTTATTATTATTATTATTGTTGTTGTTGTGGATGTTATCATTATTGTCATTGTTTGATTATTTACCCCCACCCCACCCAACCCCATTAATCCATGGCTCACTCGTAGCCATTACAGTTTTAATTTTTTATTTTTATTTTTATTTTTTTTTTTGCACATCACCCGTGGCAATGTGGACCTTGGTCCTCTTTAAGCCCCCCCCCCTTCCCCCTGGTTCATGGTGTCGTTTTTACATTTGTAAGATACATTTTAAAAGTGTCATTTTAATTCTGAGAGTTGCTATGATGACAGAAATTACAGAGGGGCTGATAGGGAGGGAAGGGGGGGGTATTTGTGGCAAGGATTTAACTTGCAGGGAGGGAAGGGGTGGTATGATTTTATCTGTCAGGTGTTGTAATTTTTATTTTATATTGTTACTTTTTTCTCGCGCTATTGTATATTATTTCATTTTTTCGGGATTGTATTATTTTAAAAGAAGAAAAAAAGATGTGTATTGTTTTACTGTGAAAGGTCTATCTTTCTCAATCTCCTACTATATCTCTCTCTCTCCCCCATTTCTACTCCTAACCCTAAACGGTTACGTAACACTCGGATGGAGAGATAAGATTTAATACCATGATGTAACATTGACTTTCTCTACTTTAATTCTTTCGTGTTTATTTTATTTTATTCCAAACTTGTAATTAAGATGTAATCAGGGTTAATTAAAACTGGTTAAAAACCACGTCAAGGTCTGTTGTTTGTTTGTCAACATTTTGATCATGAATAATAAATCAAAACACATGTTCTTTAACTACTTATGGACTACAATTTTATAATCCAACTAAATCATCACTACAAAATGCAGGTATAAACTGTAAATAAGTAGGATTTTTTCCTTTATCATTCCGGTATGGGTAACAATGTTACAATGTGGAACACACACACACACATCTCCTGTGACAAGGACGCCTCTAAGCTTTCATGTGTCACGATGAGAAAAAGCACTTTGGTACACGGCCATATAATACTTTCACGTTGCGGGGAGTACACGCACACACACTTTTCAGTCTGACGTCAACGGCGTGAAGACCAAACGTGGGCAGGGGGGCTGTCACACCGGAAAGAACACATTAGAATTGTCGACGCCGGCGCCGCATGGGGTGCAATTATTTCACGTTGCCGTCCTGGATCTTTTGAAAATCAAGTGCATCTCTCGTTCTCTGTCCTTTTACAGAGCACCTGATTTGATTTTAGCAGGTCACCAGGTGACAGTTGAACAAACGAGAACTACCAACTACAACCCCCCCCCCCCCACACACACACACACACAGTTCCTGTCCCACTGCCTATTATGTGGTTATCACATGCAGTGACTCCCACAGTGTGTGTGTGTGTGTGTGTGTGTGTGTGTGTGTGTGTGTGTGTGTGTGTGATGAAGGCAGCTGACAGGTGTGTCTGATGGACACTGAGATTTTTTTTCTTTGCAAGGGCCTGGGCCCCTTCGATGTCCCAGCTCTACAGAGCCCCTGTTCTACAGGTGTGGATTCACAGGCTGCGAGAGGGAGAGAGCGAGAGACCACAGTAACCACTGAGCTCTCTCACCTGCACCACTTCCCCTCTTGCTCTCGTACGGCACATGCTTTCGCGGAAACTTAACCCGCCTGCCTCCCACCGTACACACACACACACTTTTGTATGCATGCTTTGCAGAACGATGCACTCCACATTATAAACGGTGACTCCAGCATAGACCTGCACTGCGAAGGGAAGCACCCTCATGCTATACAATGGCATCACTGTACAGATTCACCTTTGCAGAGAGAACACGATATTTGAGGTGAAGGTTTAGAGCCTCGTGTGGACTTCCACACCTTGTTCGGTGTGCTTCACTTATAGCTTGGCCACATCCTCTCTAGGGAAGACCCTCTATCAACCACAACACAACACAAGAATTAGGCCATATCTTTACCCTTATCTCTCTCTCTGTCTCTCTCACTATTTATCTCTCACTCTTTCTTTCTCTCTCCCCCCTTTCTCTCTCAAACACACACTTTTTACACACAGTTCTTTGGCAGTTTGGCTAATACAAACAGTTTCCTGTTAATAGAAAAACTAACAGCTTTCCTGAAGTAGTTGTTAACTTCAAGGGCATCCATGCTATGAGATTGAGCACTGAATACACTGTTGCCTTCCACCATTGTCGAATGTATATCCCCCTCTGCTGTTCAAAAAGCGTACTGCGAGAACGCCTAAAAACGAGAAGGGAATTTACGAGGAAAATATAAAAAGTGTGAATGTTTTCGTGCAGTGGGGAGGCAGAGAGCACTCGAAGCAAAAGTAAATGACAGCACTTGTGACAGCACTTTATCGACGAGTCAAAACTAAGAACTTGACAGAGAACTCAAACCAAAGGAGGAAGTTAGGTGGCTGAGCAGTTAGGGAATCGGGCTAGTAATCAGAATGTTGCCAGTTAGATTCCCGGATGTGCAAAATGCCGTTGTGTCCTTGGGCAAGGCACTTCACGCTACTTGCCTCAGGGGAATATCCCTGTACTTACTGGAGTCGCTCTGGATAAGAGCGTCTGCTAAATGTAAAGTAGGTGAGAACGTTTCAAAGGGATTTCGAGTTACACATCACAGATAGGAAACTCGTCTGCCCTAACTACCCCAAGGGTTAGGGTAACCTTAACCTAACTACCCCAAGGGGTAACCTTAACCTAACTACCCCAAGGGTTAGGGGTAACCTTAACCTAACTACCCAAAGGGTTAGGGTTAATCTTAACCCCCCCCCCCCAACTCTCCCCACCGTCACCAATGTACAGTATTCTCAGTTATGCCTCAACATGTCCCACCCTCATAAAGAGAGGAATGTGTTCGACAAGAGCCGTTCTCCACAGAAGAACCCCGTCCATTCGCTTCCTGAAAGGCATGCATCCCCGGGAACAGCTGAAAGGTGTCGTGTTACCGTGTCACAGAATGTGGCCTACTGCACACTGGGCCTACTGTACTGCCTGCCACGGCTCGTGTGGCAGTTGGCCCCTTTTACGACCTCTGTCAGGGTTTAACGATGCCATTATGCTCCGCTTGCGCCGAGATGTTTTCCTACCCCTTCATCAGTGTCACAAAGCAGTGGCAAATCACTGGTGAGCACGCCGTCTAACCTCAGCCTAGCGGCGTCTCCGACACTTAAGGAGCTTTTATCTTGGTTGATTTTTGTGTGTCACAGAGTTGAGGGCTAACTTTTGTAAAGCACTTGTTCGTTTGGAATGGCTGCTGTCACAAGACCGCCCAACAATTAGTCATAGTTCTCTCTCTCTCACACACACTCTTTCTCTCTCTCTCTCTCTCTCCCTCTCACAAACACCCTCTCTCTCTCACACACACTCTCCCTTGCTCCCTCTCCCTCTCTCTCTCTCTTACAGATACACACTGTCCTCTGTCTCTGACCTCTGTCTCTCTCTCATTCTCGCCCTCCCCCTTTCCCTATTTTTTCGCCTGCACACACACTCAGATCTCCTTAGCATATTAGAGCCCCACCTCTTTGCCCATCCACCTGCTTATCAACTGTCAGCACCATAGTATGAGGCAAGATGGTGGGGGGCGTAGACCACCGCAAAGTATGCTTCCTTCCCTCTCTCTCTCTCTCTCTCTCTCTCTCTCTCTCTCTCTCTCTCTCTCTCTCTCTCTCTCTCTCTCTCTCTCCCTCTCTCCCGCTCTCTCTCTCTCTGTCTCTTTCTGCCCCTCCTAAATCCTTCACAGCTTCACGGGATCATTTATCAGATCTAATCACTTCTAATTGCCCAGGGTGCTTTTTTGGTTGGTTTGGGGGAAGGGATGGGGGGAGTTGACTGCATGCGGTTGAGGAGGAAGGAGGACGAGCTCTGAAGACTGCTGCAATTCCAGGAACAGGCTTGGCTCTCCGTGACACTCGATACACAGTCTGTCTGCAGAAGAATGCCAGCAATGGAAAGATACAATGGGTGGAACTCATTGATACAATATTTAGAACTGAATACACGTCTATACAGGGAAGGTCGGGCAAAACGTATTGCGTGTCCTCGCGGTCTAGCTGCATTTCTATGGCAACTTCGTCATCAGGAGCGACTTACAGTAAGTACAGGGACATTCCCCCGAGGCAAGTAGGGTGAAGTGCTTTGCCCAAGGACACAACGTCATTTGGCACAGCCGGGAATCAAACTGGCAACCTTCTGATTATTAGTCCAATTACCTAACCGCTCAGCCACCTGACTCCCTGACTTTTGTGGCGCCAAAATGCTAGAATGTTTAGTGTTGGGCAACACACCCACTCGTCTGTATGCCAGGACTAATGGCATCCACTGTCAACTTTATTTCTATGTGAACACAAGTTGCCATGGCCACAGGGACAAGGTGTGGGTGGGTGAGTGGAAGAGCTGTATGTCTCTGGTTGCAGACCTAGGCCCAAATAAAGCCTGGTTTGTCACTCTAATCCTCCTCGTTGTGGATTCAAAGGCATCTGAAGCCTATATCAACCCATGTAACTCAGCAACAACTCCACGATGGACGCTTCACATCCACTCACTTGTTGTCAGTTACTGGCACAGTCACTATGCAGACGAAGAGAGGGCCAGAAGGCCTGGGGTTAGGGGGTCACGGGGTCACGGGGTCAGGGGTTACAGTAAGGCTACTGTGAGTGTCAGTGGTACAGGAGCCAGAGCTGGCTGACATTCCACGAGTCCGGCTGGCTGTGGAGGCCTGGTTACTGTGGAAGCCTGATTACTGTGGAAGCCTGGTTACTGTGGAGGCCTGGTTACTGTGGAGGCCTGGTTACTGTGGAGGCCTGGTTACTGTGGAGGCCTGGTTACTGTGGAGGCCTGGTTACCGTGGAAGCCTGGTTACTGTGGAGGCCTGGTTACTGTGGAGGCCTGGTTACTGTGGAGGCCTGGTTACTGTGGAGGCCTGGTTACCGTGGAAGCCTGATTACTGTGGATGCCTGGTTACTGTGGAGGCCTGGTTACTGTGGAGGCCTGGTTACTGTGGAGGCCTGGTTACTGTGGAGGCCTGGTTACTGTGGAGGCCTGGTTACTGTGAAAGCCTGGTTACTGTGGAGGCCTGGTTACTGTGGAGGCCTGGTTACTGTGGTGGCCTGGTTACTGTGGAGGCCTGGTTACTGTGGAAGCCTGGTTACTGTGGAGGCCTGGTTACTGTGAAAGCCTGGTTGCTGTGGAGGCCTGGTTACTGTGGAGGCCTGGTTACCGTGGAAGCCTGGTTGCTGTGGAAGTCTGGTTGCTGTGGAGGCCTGGTTACTGTGGAAAGGCAGAGATGTTAGACCTGGGTGGAGAACACGAACATAACACCTGACAGGGCACTGTGTCTCATCTGCCCAGACAGCTACGTGGACTGTCGACATCTCAGGTTCGAAGGGTGTTTAAACCAAGGCCCAAGCATTAGATATGTGCAGAGATAAGTGTACCTAACCCTACAACACATTTACATACAACCTTTTATGTTTCTTAATCCCCCCCCCCAAAAAAAAAAAAGATTTGTGTAGGCCTCTCATCAGTGTCTGACCTCTGTGTGTCTCTCTCTCACTGCCTCCCACTCTCTCTTTTTACTTGAGACGTAGCTTCTATTGCTGTCTGTTCCCAAAGGCCAATCAGATGACCTGAAGCCCGGCAGGAGGGGGTGGGCCTCTGACATTTGATTGACAGGTCAGTGATGATCACATAGAGAGGGGCCGTTGCCAGGGTGAGGGGTGAAGTCAAAGGCCGGGGTCCAAGGGAGAGGGACGGGGGCGGGGGGAGACTTGCTAACGAGGGAGAAGAGAACATTGCACATACATGACGTAAATCTATGTCCCTTTGTGTAAACAAGTTTCACCAAGCTGTTTTATCACTGTCAACATTTAGACAGATTGGTGAATTCATTCAGATAGTTACCTATACCACTGTATTATGTACCATGAAAATGTGTGGATTACAGCTAAAGTTAACATAGTGACAAGAGAGACTTCCTTCAGTTCGGTGCCCATTGCTTATGAATGCAGACTCCAGATTCAGAAGCAAATGTTGTCGCTGTGGTGTAAAATTGAAATTGGAGCAATGACTGATTCAAGAGCAGTATCAGTAACAGTTTTTACACACAGCACTACAGTATATCCTAAGGCCGAAAGAATGCTAACCTTCATTACACTGCAGTGTTGTCTTTTGACAACTAGGTGTCGCTTCCTGACGTTTTCCGTCTTCTGTCTTTCGATTCGACACTGACAAACTATTTTCTCTCTCTATTTTCTTTCTTAGACATTGATTGTATGATTATCAAACAGTGTGTGAAATCTCAAACGTACACTCACATACAGACACTTTTAAATGTACATGATATTGCATGTTTAAGAACCATTAATGGTTGTCTATCGGCTGAGGGATTGTAATCTTATTTTATCCAGACATTCGTTCCCAGCGTCATGCATGCATGAGATGTGTCCGACGGCAGGGGCTGCTGCGAGGCCGCTGTTTGGGCAGGCGGTCTCTGCATGAGTCTGTCTACTACAAAGAAATATTATGTAATGTTGTTTACTATAACTGTTAATGTTCCTGCCTGGCCAAAGAGGACACCTATTTGATTTCCCCGCAGTTTGATTTTCTATAACAGTCGATGTAATGGTGAAAACCTCATTATGGACACTATGTTTACAGACGCCTTGTATTCAAAAGTTTATCTGGCAATTTACAATTCAGAGTGATATTTTGTTAGAGCTGTCTTTTTGTCGGCGAGTGAATGCCTTATTGGACTGAGTCTCGGTACACCGGTTTTCTCGTAGTACTTGCAGTACAAACACGGGGTTAGCCGAGTTTACGCCAGACCACACCCCCTTGGTCCAGCTGGTGGCAACTAGCGTGATGACATCATTCCTGCGGTTGGCGATTGGCTCAGAGACATCGCTTGCCTGGCCAATCGCACGTCGATGAAGTGACGTCAACCAAGATCCCCGTCCACTTTCTATGGGAGAGGCGGGGCAGAGTAATTACTGACGTCAGGGAGAGCTGAATTTAAGGCCGTGATTGGCTGGCAGCCGCGAAGTGAGGGTCTGTTGCTGAGAGAAAGGGAAAGAGGAGAGGATTCAACGAGTGAGAGAGAGAGTAGGAGAGAGAGGGAGCTACAGAAATGCACAAAACATGGTATGCAGAACTAATGGTGACAAATATTTTACCAACTGCATAAAATGATATATACAATCCCCCTTGTTATTAGAGAGTGACAATATCAAGAGCAACCGTTGTCGCACAAGCCTATTGTAAATGTGAAAACAACTTTGACAATTCACACCGGTTCACTGTTTGGCCAAGGATTGCGGTCAGTTATGGTAAACATACCGCTTTGCTTTAGCAAGAGAGGTTTGCGACTGATACAGACTCGGACCCTCCCTTATTCCCGCCCTCACACTGTTCCTATGGTTCCCAATGCCCTTATTGGATACTGTAAAGTTTGGGACAGGGGACTGGCTTGGGTTTGTATCGTGCCGCCATTCGCCAGTTTCTTGTGTCAATCTTGTAGACCTTGACATAAGTCTACGCCCTTTATTTTGTACCTTCCTCGTTGATAGGCTACTGTACCTGTCACTGATCTGTGATTGGTCAGACCGGCCAGCTGTTAGTGGTTCATTCACCATTTTGTGACTGTAGTGAAAAAGGGACCGAGATAGTTTTTATCCCTGTCTGAGTTGCTGTGGGAAAAAGACATGCTCGGAGGAAAATCAAAGTGCGAGTTCGGACCACACTGTATCCACGAACAGCCAAGGGATGTTAACCACGATGGTGCAAGCTTCCTCATTTGCAGAATAGGACAATAAATCATTCTGTCTCCAGCCGAATCTTGCTCTTACGGTGAGTTGGAACTAAATAAATCTTATTAGAATTGTCTTTTCAACTCCATTAAGATAACAACACATTTTTCCAACAACGGTCAACGGTCGGTCTGTCAGTTGGCTTCTTTTTTTGGGGGGTGATCGCGTGCTAACAAATAGTGACACAGCTCGCTCGTGAAGTATCAAGGAAGAAACCAGAGCGAAAAGAAGGAGGGTGGGGGGTGCACAATCTAAACTTTCTCAATGTTTAACTGCATACTATACAATGCTTACGAGCATCACTGCGACGTGTAACAGAGAAATAGGCTATACTTATTTTCTCTTCATTATTGTTGCAGCTTACTTTGACGTGCAGTGCGGATAGACTCCTAAACTACAGACAAGGTTGTAATATCGACCAAGTGCAGCAGCTCTTTACTGTATACAGCGTAAGGCTTGCTGTCTTGCTCACGAAGTGTGTTTTAAGTGTAAAATGTCATGCAAGAGCTAAAAGACGCATTGCATTGTTATCAGAGCCGGCTACAGGCGATTGACACTGTCATTGCAAATGTACTACTACTACTACCGCTGATTCTACTACTACTACATAACCTCGGCTAGGCAGCCACTACAGCGACCCAGAAAAACAAGACGTTGAGCCCGTCGCTGTACTGCAACTTCTGTCATAACATATACCAATAGAACTCCGCAGAAGTATCTGCGAATATGTGAACGATAAGTAGTTGACATTAACAAGCAAAAACTGCGTTGTGCACAGAAAAACGGGGCCCAGTTTAGCAGAGGTGAGCGTTACTCGATACCGGTTGTTGTGTTTGCCACCGAGCAGCGTACGTGGAACAGACCAACAGACTGCCCCTAGTCGTAATACTCCTGACATTGTATACTGGCGGCTCTCGTAGTACTTCCTACTATCAGGGACGGACATAAAGACACAAGATCTACTATTTTGCAGCTGTAAATCCGTGACTCCGGTTTAACTGCTATTACAAAGCCATCATTACCTCAAGATGCATGCCATTGAAGATGCGTTCTGGCACTTTCCCCACTTACACTATGTGCAGTATTGACAGAGAGAGAGAGAGAGAGAGAGAGAGAGAGAGAGAGAGAGAGGGCGTTTAGTTGTACTGTGCTTTTAGTACTTTTTTTGATCAGACAGCTTTTATACTATATAAGAGGCCAGTGCATGACACACACTGCACGTATTACCATTGCACTTGTGCATGTGCAAGGAAATCCCTTTTGGAATGAATGTCCCATTACCTAGCAGAAGGGTTTGCCATTGATGTGGCATTGGCAGTCCTGCCAATTGGTCCCAAACAACACTAGTCACCTCTAATCCATACCACAGCTCCCAGATCAATATGTGACTGGATGCAGTGGTCAAGCACCTTCAATATTTCTCTTTAATCAATAATCCGTGCAGTCATATATGCCAGCCAGCAAACAGCTGCCAGTATTCATTGTACGTCACAACTGATGTTCTCCACACTGCCTTCACACACACACACACACTCTTCACCACTCGCCCTCTCACAGCATAAAAAATACCATCCCCAAAAAATATTTGACTCATGGTGTCGCACTGTGAGATCACTACACCCACTCTAACAGGGGATGTCGGGGGTAACAACCGTGTGGGTGTTGTTTTCTGCTGTTTCATATGTCTGTTTCCCCGGTGACCCAGTTTAAACGCCCTGGCAACAAGGTTCAAAATGGGCAGAGTGTGGTACCCTGGTAGTACTACAGTATTACTACTAAGTGGTGCAGTGTTGGGTAGCGTGAATTAGCGCCCTCCCCCCCCCTTCACACACACACATACACACGCACACACACTCACACATACACACTGCAGCCTTGCGCCCTCTCAGACACCCAGAAAAACGCTTTTGGAGAGGGACTGTCTGTGGAGTGCCACACACACACACACGCACTTCTTCTCGAACACGCGTACCCTTGTAGGCTAGTACGGAAAAAGGTGCAACACCGAACAAATGTTTGAAGAACGTGAAATCACACATTCACTGCAGTGCACAGCTTAACGTGTGTGTGTGTGTGCAGGCCTAATGCAGTTGCGCCACACAAGTGTGTTGAGCAAAAACGTTTCATACATCGTACGCTCCCATGCAGGGCGACACACACTCTCTCACACACACACACACACATTGCCATGGTGCAGTGGGGCATTGCACAGTATTCCCCACGAGTGGCTTCAATAAAATGGCATTGTAGCAGTAAGTTATTACCACTGTGGAGTACTGTGATAAAGGCTGGTGCACCAGGAGCATGTGTTTACTGGCATGTGTGCTAGTCTCTTCAGCAGTGACATTGAGATGAGTTCCTTATGAATGACCCCTGTCTGCACGCCTGCTTGTACCCAGCCTGCTGTATGTACCTAATGTGGTGCACGTAGGAAGAGGGGCGAGTGTGTGTGTGTGTGTGTATTTGAGAGGGTTAAATACTAGGGATAGAGTGAAGGCCTCCCTACTCATGTGTGTGTGACAGTGGTCTTAGGCCAAGGGAGAATTTAACAGTGTGTGCATGACTGTGCTGTAAATTCCAAGGAGAGTGTTAAAGTGTGTGCGGGCGGCTGCTCCCTTTTGCTGCGAGTGTTTGTGTGTGTCTGTGTGTGTTTCTGTCTGTGTGTGTGTGTGTGTTTTTTTTATTTGTCTGATGTTGCTATGCAGTAAAAGAGACGTCGAAGGATTGTAGGTTATATTTTAAGCTTGTGATCTTTGAAGCGGCCCGTTCTCACAGTGTGTGTGGCGTTTAGGGAAGCCTACCTGCTCTCATTTTTCCGGCACGATTTCTATCTGTCAATTATGGATGTCCTCGATCTTCTGAAGTTCTGAACCAAGCTTGAACAAATTAAAACTTTCTGTTCTGTTGGTAAGGTTAATATGGATGTCAATAAGGCCTATTCTAATGATTTGCCCATAGTAGGACAGGAAAAGATTTCCTTTTGCAGGAAAAGAAATTGTTTCAAAGTTTTGGTTGAATCAATATAAAATGTGTAAAGACATTTTGTACATTTCAAAATAAATTTCAAGGTAACGCTCTGAATTGGATCACAGAACACGTTAACCAAATCATCTTATTTTGGACTGCTTTTTTTCAAGCACCTAAAATATTATTATCATCAAGGGTTTCTGGAAGGTCTCCAGAAACAGACCTAACATTTTAGTCAGGAAGCTTCAGAGGGACGTCATGTCAGTTATTTAGACTTTAACCTGAACTGAAAACCTGCAGTAGTTTGGTTATTAAGCCGACCCTATCCAATCAAGTCTTTTCTCATGCTCTACCTACAGCATGCAGACATGGACAGCTGTTGACATTGGACTACCTCACACAAAGTCCTCAAAAAACACTTATGAACAAGCTTATGGTATAGCCTCACTTTCTCTCTCTCTCTCTCTCTCTCTCTCTCTCTCTCTCTCTCTCTCTCTCTCTCTCTCTCTCTCTCTCTCTCTCACACACGTGTTCTCACACACACACACACACACACACAGTCACACACACACAGATAGTCTGCTCTTATCAGCCAAATCCCAGTACATTTTTAAACGCCATGACCAAACAACATTTTTCCAGGCTGAGATCAGATCGGAGGCCTGTAAAGCAGGGCAGTGTCCCCAGCCCTCTCGGCCTGGACCCAGGACCCTCCACTCTCCCCCACAGCAGACCCTCCACTCTCCCCCACAGCAGACCCTCCACTCTCCCCCACAGCAGACCCTCCACTCGCCCCCACAGCAGACCCTCCACTCGCCCCCACAGCAGACCCTCCACTCGCCCCCACAGCAGACCCTCCACTCGCCCCCACAGCAGACCCTCCACTCGCCCCCACAGCAGACCCTCCACTCTCCCCCACAGCAGACCCTCCACTCTCCCCCACAGCAGACCCTCCACTCTCCCCCACAGCAGACCCTCCACTCTCCCCCCACAGCAGACCCTCCACTCTCCCCCACAGCAGACCCTCCACTCTCCCCCACAGCAGACCCTCCACTCGCCCCCACAGCAGACCCTCCACTCTCCCCCACAGCAGACCCTCCACTCTCCCCCACAGCAGACTCTCCACTCGCCCCCACAGCAGACCCTCCACTCTCCCCCACAGCAGACCCTCCACTCTCCCCCACAGCAGACCCTCCACTCTCCCCCACAGCAGACCCTCCACTCGCCCCCACAGCAGACCCTCCACTCGCCCCCACAGCAGACCCTCCACTCGCCCCCACAGCAGACCCTCCACTCGCCCCCACAGCAGACCCTCCACTCTCCCCCACAGCAGACCCTCTACTCTCCCCCACAGCAGACCCTCCACTCTCCCCCACAGCAGACCCTCTACTCTCCCCCACAGCAGACCCTCCACTCTCCCCCACAGCAGACCCTCCACTCACCCCCCCCCTAGCAGACCCTCCACTCTCCCCCACAGCAGACCCTCCACTCACCCCCCCCCTAGCAGACCCTCCACTCTCCCCCACAGCAGACCCTCCACTCACCCCCCCCCTAGCAGACCCTCCACTCTCCCCCACAGCAGACCCTCCACTCTCCCCCACAGCTGACCCTCCACTCACCCCCCCCCTAGCAGACCCTCCACTCTCCCCCACAGCAGACCCTCCACTCACCCCCCCCCTAGCAGACCCTCCACTCTCCCCCACAGCAGACCCTCCACTCTCCCCCACAGCAGACCCTCCACTCACCACCCCCCTAGCAGACCCTCCACTCTCCCCCACAGCAGACCCTCCACTCTCCCCCACAGCAGACCCTCCACTCACCCCCCCCCTAGCAGACCCTCCACTCTCCCCCACAGCAGACCCTCCACTCACCCCCCCCCTAGCAGACCCTCCACTCTCCCCCACAGCAGACCCTCCACTCTCCCCCACAGCAGACCCTCCACTCTCCCCCACAGCAGACCCTCCACTCACCCCCCCCCTAGCAGACCCTCCACTCTCCCCCACAGCAGACCCTCCACTCTCCCCCACAGCAGACCCTCCACTCTCCCCCACAGCAGACCCTCCACTCTCCCCCACAGCAGACCCTCCACTCTCCCCCACAGCAGACCCTCCACTCTCCCCCACAGCAGAGCTTCCAGACCAAACGTCGCAGGGCGGCCTCTCCCAATGACCGGCTCCTACTGAGCCATGGTCTGGCATTCCTGTGTCCCAGCCCCTGCTTGTGTGTTCTCTCGCCTCGCTGTGATTTCCCACGGTGGGAAACCAGCTGAGGAGCGGCTCAGAAGCAGGCCGGTGCCGCGGGGGGAACTGCAGGGGTCTGGAACTCAGGATGCAGGCATGTGGCTCGTTCCATGTCAGTCCCCCTTTCCTCAAGCCAAGCTCTCCTCTCAACTGACTAGGTGGAGTCAGGTGGCTGAGCGGTTAGGGAATCGGGCTAGTAATCAGAAGGTTGCCGGTTCGATTCCCGGCTGTGCTAAAATGACGTTGTGTCCTTGGGCAAGGCACTTCACCCTACTTGCCTCGGGGGAACGTCCCTGTACTCACTGTAAGTCGCTCTGGATAAGAGCGTCCGCTAAATGACTAAATATAAAATGTAACCCCAGACCCTCAGCCAGTAGGAGGCTGGCTGTCCAGCCTTCTGATATCCAGCAGTATGAGGGGGGCGGCTAGTATGAGATTGACTTGTGATGAGCGTGGTGGATACGCGTGCAGAACAGCAACAGGAAGTTATTGTGTAGCGGGGTGTATGTGTGGCTGTTTTGCAACAAATAGTTAAATGCACAGTCACCACAGGGGTACGAAGTGACTGTCTGAAAAAGTCCCCCACCAAACTCTCCTCCTCCAAGATGTGTGTGTGTCTGTGCCTCTGTTGATGTTTGTGTGTGTGTGGTGTGTCAGTGTGTGTGTGCGCACACGGGGATGTGAGTGTGTATTTTGCTTTGTCTATTTATTTAGACAAACTTTAAATGTATTTGTATTTGGGCACAGTAGCTCAGTCTGGATTGCTCTAAATGTGCTGGTTTACCACAACATTTTGTAAACCTATTTAATTCGTTAGTTTTTCCCATGTCTCTCTCTCCTTCTCTCTCTCTCTCCATCTTTCTCTCTCTCCATCTTTCTCTCTATCCATCTTTCTTTCTCTCCATCTTTCTCTCTCTCCATCTTTCTCTCTCTCCATCTCTCTCTCTCCATCTCTCTCTCTCTCCATCTCTCTGTCTCTCCATCTCTCTGTCTCTCCATCTCTCTCTCCATCTTTCTCTCTCTCCATCTTTCTCTCTCTCCATCTCTCCGTCTCTCCATCTCTCTCTCTTCATCTTTCTCCATCTCTCTGTCTCTCCATCTCTATCTCTCTCCATGTCTCTCTCTCTCTCCAGCTCTCTCTCTCTCCATCTCTCCATCTCTGTCCTTCTCTCTCTCTCCATCTGTCTTTCTCTCCATCTCTCTCTCTCCCTCTGTCTCCAGCCAGTGTGGCTCACCTTTTGGCCTCCTGGTTTGCAGTGACCTCATTCTGGCCTACCCCGACACACGATGGCAGTTAAAATAATGGCTGATGTGTTGATGCCGGGCTGCATGTTTAGTACTCACACACGAGCGCAACGTCAAGCGTCAAGCAAGAGGCCTGACTGTGAGTGATCAGTGTTCTAGATGGTAATCCATGAACAGTGTTTCCCCTAGGTTTACAGGTTTGGGGGGGGGGGAGGAGGGTGATAGCGCGGCGGCGGCGGGGGGGGGGGGAGGGGGGGGGGGGTAAATAGGATCAATAACATAAGGCCATTTAGTTTGTTTAATAAAAGAGCAAGCTATAGACCTGTTTTATAGGAAAGGTAACCTTAAATGACTGATTTTGTGATCGGGCGCTATATTTTTTTACTTCACCTTCCAGGGGGGGCAGGGGGTGCCGTTGGGGGGGCGGGGCGCCCCCCTAATATAATGGTAAGGGAAACGCTGCATGAAAGATTGTGTGTTTGGGTGCGCGTCTTCCAGTGTGCTTTCGTGTTTGCACGTCAAATGGAAAAAGGGTGGGCATATTCATAAGAAATCATTTCCCCCTGTGTGCGTGTGTGTGTGTGTTACAGAGATACTAAGAGTAAGATAGGAACAGAAACGTCAACAAATGCACCCAGTATAGCACGAAAGGAGGTTCCGCGAGGGTTTGCACATGGGGTACTGGAATGATTCACTCTCGTATGGATCTGGCCACACTGTTAAACTCATACGTGACCTAATGGCTTTGCTGAGCCTTCATGGCTGTGAAATATCTGCATAGGTGTTGTGGAGGTACAGCCTCAGTCTAGAGCCTCGCAGATCTCTGTCTACGTTTGCACGTAATGGAACACACAGACGCACACGCAGACATTAGTGGATTACACAAGGATGAATGGTATCGTGTTACCCTTTCTCTATAGCAGTCATCGAGCCAGTGTGACATCCAGTGCAGTGCGAGCCACTTCTAGGGATGACGTCATTTTTAATCCCAGCAATTTTTGATGATGAAGATAATAAATGACCACCTGTCCTCTCTCTCTCTCTCTCTCTCTCTCTCTCTCTCTCTCTCTCTCTCTCTCTCTCTCTCTCTCTCTCTCTCTCTCTCTCTCTCTCTCTCTCTCTCTCTCTCTCTCTCTCTCTCCTTCCTGTCTCTGTCTCTCTCTCTGTCTTCTTCTCTCACACTCAGCATCCAAAACGGAGGGAGAAGGACAGAAAAGGGTGGTCGAAAAAGATAAAAGACAGGAAAAGGAAAAACAAGAGGGTGGGGGGGCCGCAGAAAAGAGACGCGGGGAAGAAAAGAATAAAAATAAAAAACAAGAAAACGAAGATCCTGCTCTTGTACTCACCCCAGATCAGGAGCCGTAGCGAGTGTGTGAAGGTGAAGAGAGAGAGATGAGGCAGTTAAAGAAGCAGGGCGGAAGGTGTCCCCCATCCACACGAGCTCGCGGAGGGAGGAAGAGGGGGGCGGCCGAGGCCCCGCCGGGGGGGAACGCAAAGAAAGACAAGGTCAGCAAACTAACCCACGACAGACCCCCACAAGCCACGGCCCCCGGCCCTACAACGCGCAAACAAACCCCGTCCGCTCCCGGCGGCTCACCGAAAGAGCCAATCTGCAGCGGCGAAGCCCTAAAGAAGGAGGGGCCTCGACTGCAGACGGCAAGGAAGCCCACAGAGGGAGGAGAGGGGGTGAAGGAAGGCGGGGCTTACGGGATCAAAACCCTCCCCCCGGCCCTCCCCCCGGCCCTCACCCCGGCCCTCCCCCCGGCCCTCCCCCCGGCCCTCCCCCCGGCCCCCAGCCCGGCCCCCAGCACCACCCCCAGCCCCATCACCGTCTCCAGCAGGAAGACAGCCACGTTCAAGGCCCGCATCCCCAAGAAGAAGTACATGTATGAGCAGCACTGTGCCAGCAAAACCCCCGCCTTCTCCACCGCCAGCCCCCCCTTTGCCACCCAGACCCACACACAGCACAGCTACCACAACAGCCTCAGCAACACTGAGGGCAACAACTCCAACAGCTTGATTGTCAGTAACGACATCTCCAAGACTAATGGTAACACCATTAGTAACAATAGTAGTAACAGCAGTAGTGACAACAGTAGGAACAACAGTAGTAATATCGATGGCCGTAATGCCAACACAAACAATATGAGCAACAGTAATTGTAACAGTAGTATCTGTAACAGTAACAGCATTAATAACAGCATTAGTAACAGCATTAGTAACAGCATTAGTAACAGCATTAGTAACAGCATTAGTAACAGTTCTATAGGAAGTAGCAATTGTAGCCTCTCATTGGCTCCTGGTGTGTTAACCTGTGAGGATCGTATGCATCCGGGGTTTAACAGTCACACTGGGGACCCCCTGGTGGAAGACGGGCCCACAGGGGCCTCGAGGACAGCAGCTCCCCCAGACAGAGAGCCCCAGAGCGGGGAGACGGAGGCCGAGGGGGCCCCTAACTCAGTACGCTCGTCTTCCACAGACACAGCCAGCGAGCACTCGGCAGACCTGGAGGCCGTGGACCCCACCCTCCACAGTGTGCCCCCCCCACTGCCCAACCTCCTCACGGGCCCTCACCACGGACACAGCACCCTGGACCCCCCCAGCCCCAGTGGGTCCAGGGTGTCTGGGGGACTAGCCGACGCCCTGGCCAGGGCTCTAAAGAACCAGAGAGTCCTGGCCCGCAGACGAGCCAAGTGGACGGCTGCAGGGGAGGAGGGGGTGAGGGAGAGCGCCTCGGCAGCCCAGTCCCCCGTCTTCCGGGCGGGGGTGGTGCGGAGGGTGAGCGGGGGCACCGTGGAGGTGCAGCTCCAGGGGGAGGAGGGGCTGGTCCACTACCCCTTCCGAGGCGGGGAGCTGACCTCCCCCAAGCCAGGGGAGGAGACCGCCGTGGAGGTCATCTCGGACGCCCCTCCTCCGGGGAGTTGCCCCGTGACCATCGGGACTCGCGTGTGCGTGCCTTTCGGGGGGGTTCTGCAAGAGGGGGGGGTGGAGGAAGCCGGGGGGGGACAGCCGTACAGGGAAGGGGTCGTTTCCCAGGTGGACCCCCATCCGGCGGTGTCCTTCCCCTACAGGGTGCTGCTGGTCGAGGACAGGGAGGACCCGGAGGGGGGAGGGAGGGGGGAGGAGGAGAGGAGGAGGTCTCAGGCCGTGTGGGTGTCCAGGCAGAGCCTTCGTCTGCTCACCCCCCCGTGGGAGCTGCCCCAGATGGAGGGAGGGAGGGAGCGAGAGAGGGACAGGGAGAGGGAGGAGCGGGAGAGGAGGGAGGAGATGGAGGTGGAGAGGGAGGTGTGTCAGTTGAGTATCGGGATGGTGCTGGGAGAGGGCGGCGCCATGTCGGGTCACGGGTTCTCGCCTGCGGCGATAGTGGGGGGGCATCACTACGGCAACGTTCCCCCACCCCACTCCCCGGCGGGCACCGCCAGCGTTGTAGCTGGCATCGCGCTTGGCCGAGCCACGGAGGGAGAGGGACAGGGTTACCCCGACAGAGAGGCGGAAAGAGACAGACAGAAGCAGCCACACACCCCAGAGGAAGACATGGAGGTGACCCAGTTCAGCATGGCCTTATCCGGCACCCCCAAAGCCGGCGTGGCGCCCCAGCACCGCCACATCCTCTCCAAGCCCCTCGGGGTCCTCCCCTCCGCCTCCCCCCTCCTCACTGTGGTCCGGGGCCTGGGGACGCCCCCCCACCGCCTCGCCGGACCCCAGCCCCCACCCCCTTCCCCTGCCGCGCCGTGCGCCACGGAGACGAGCGGCGGTGCTCCGCACCCGAAGACCACCCCCTCCCAGACCCCGACGCCCGCCGGAGAAGGCGGGTGCTCGGGGTCGACCTCGACGTCCTCGTCGCGCTCGCGCACCCCGCTCTCCCTGGCCCAGCAGAAGTACAAGAAGGGCGACGTGGTGTGCACGCCCAACGGCATCCGCAAGAAGTTCAACGGGAAGCAGTGGCGGCGGTTGTGCTCGCGGGACGGCTGCTTGAAGGAGTCGCAGCGGCGCGGCTACTGCTCGCGCCACCTCTCCATGAGGACCAAGGAGATGGAGGGGGCCGGCGGAGGCGCGGGGGGCGGGGGGGACAGGGAGCGCTGCGGCGGGGGAGGAGGAGGGAGCAGCTCGGGCACGGTCACGCCGTCCGACCTGCGCGGGCGGGCGAGCAGCGAGTTCGACTGGGACGAGACGTCGCGCGACAGCAGCGAGGCCAGCAGCAGGGGGGGGGACTCGCGGCCCCGCCTCGTCCTGCCCTCCCTCCTCCCCCAGGACTTCTCGTCGCGCTTCGACTTTGACGAGTGCGAGGCGGCGACCATGCTGGTGTCGCTGGGCAGCTCCCGCTCCGGCACGCCCTGCTTCTCGCCCATCTCCAACCAGTCGCCCTTCTCCCCCGCACCCTCGCCCTCGCCCTCGCCGCTCTTTGGCTTCCGCCCGGCCAACTTCTCCCCCATCACCGCCTCCCCGGTCCTCCCCCACCGGCGCCACCGGCAACCCAGTGGGACGGGGGCCAAGCTGGGGGCCCTGGGGGGTGGCGAGAGGGAGAGACACCCCTCGGGAGTCCAGCCTTCTTTCCACACCAACCTGACCTTCACCGTTCCCATGAGCCCCAGCAAGCGCAAGTCTGACGCAACTCCGGCCTTGCCACCGCCCTCGCATGCCCACGATTACCCCCCCAAGGCTGAACTGGAGCAGGGCAACATGAACTCCGCCTCCTTTCGCGTCCTTTCCCCACAGACACACTCTCGCACGCACACACCCACCTTCCCCCGACCCAGGGGTGTGAACACGCCCTCCAGCCGGCCCCCCTCCTCCACCGCCGCCTCCCCTCCTCCACTGCTGGTAT
The DNA here is from genome assembly GCF_038355195.1 of Osmerus mordax. NCBI lineage: Eukaryota > Metazoa > Chordata > Actinopteri > Osmeriformes > Osmeridae > Osmerus > Osmerus mordax. Next base: position 2,917,880 of record NC_090055.1, read on the forward strand.
CCCCCACGCCCCCCTCTCCCCTCCCCCTAGACACCGGGCCCCGCCACGTTGCCCCAGTGTCCCAGCAGGCCTTGCGGGACTCCCCGGTGATTGTGAGAAACCCGGAGGTCCCATTGGCCAAGTTCACCGAGCGTCCAAAAACTTCCACAGACCCGAGCCACGCCCCCCAGCCCTCCTCCGCTCTCCAGGTGCCCGTCCCCATCAATGCCGCGGCCACGGTGACCAACGGAACCGTCCTCCTCCGAAGCCCCGCCCCCACCCTGGTGCTGGTGACCTCGGCTCCGCCCTCCTTCAACGCCTTGGGGACTTGCAGCCCCGCCCAGACGCTCTCGATCGCCGTCGGCACAGCGCTCGGAGGCCCCGCCTCCGGCAGCCCTGCCAGCCCTGGGGGGAGGGGGGCCCAGGGGGCGCAGGTGTTTGGGGGGGAGCTGCAGCAGCCGTTGGCGTGCCACCCCTCCCCCACCGCCCTGCTGCCCCTCCTCCTGCCAGCGGAGAACCCCCACCCTGCGCCACGCAAAGACATCATCATGGGACGCCCCGGGACGGGTGAGAAACACCACAGTGTCTATCAGTGTGTGTGTCTGTGTGTGTGTCTGTGTGTGTGTGTCTGTGTGTGTGTCTGTGTCTGTGTGTGTGTGTGTGTCTGTGTGTGTGTCTGTGTGTCTGTGTGTGTCTGTGTGTGTGTCTGTGTGTGTGTGTGTGTCTGTGTGTGTGGTGTGTCTGTCTGTGTGTGTGTCTGTGTGTCTGTGTGTGTGTGTGTGTGTGTGAATTTGTTGAATGCAGCGATAAGACTGTAGAGTGAGAAATTGTGTGGGAAAGAGTCAAGCTTCAGACAGATGAATAACTACTGAAGAAATTGGCATATTTTTTGGTATCCTACATAGTGCACATATTTTTGCATATCAAATGTTTAATGTGTCCCGTACATCGTGACCAGACTATTTGAGTGCTCCATCTAATAGCACGAAAAGGGTTGGTCTTCTTCCTTTATGTTACTACTTAACTCCTATTTATAGAAAAAAAAGAAAAAAGAAACCTGGAAGGGTATTTCCAGTATTTGGCTATAACACCAGTTGTGGGTGAACAGGCTGTATTGAATAGTCGTTCTGGATTTTAATGGCATTTTCTTCAGATAAATTACCATACGCTATGTCTATTCAGGGGAGTGATATGTCAGCTGCATGTTGCAGTTGTCAGTAGGGTGTGTGTGTGTGTGTGTGTGTGTGTGTGCATGTGCGTAAGGGGGAAGTGCAGCTCAGTGAGTGAAGCAGTAACCATGGTTATTTAGTGATCCATGGCTAAACTTTAAACACAGATGAAATGTACAGATTTTACGGAGCAATGTAAAAGTAAAGAAAGAAAGACAGTAGGCGGATTGAACAGGGGCCTCAACCAGGGGAAGGCCATGAAAGACTGGTTTTACTGTAGGCCTACTTTGCGAGTCAAACCGAGAATGTTATCAAGCATTTAGCCTGTGACTCAGCAACAACATGTGGCTACTTGAACACTCGTGTGTGGCTCCCACGCAATTTTAGGATTAATCAAGACCATGTATAATAAGAAACCTAAAACTTTATAAAAATGTAAAACATTTTTGGAGAATACAGCTTAAAGGTGTCCGACTGCCATCATGGACTTTTACGAATGTGCACATTTCATGGGTAATGAGACTGTACTGTACGAACACTACTGGTTTTTAAACCAACCATTTATTTTGTCCGTGTCATCCGGTGGAGATCCATGGCCCAACCATGCCTGGTCTGTGTAGTAAACCATGAAAATAAATAAATAGTGAAGTGGTATGGTGAAATTTTTAAATGGCGTAAAAATAGGAATGGGCCTAGATATTTCAACTAAGAATGCACTGTTAAACACGACCTGGTTGCTTGCACGTTTGATCTGCATTACGAAGTTCTCCCAGAATAAAACATTTAGCTAACATTAAGAGACATTTTGAAAGGCCAGACAGTATGACTTTGGCCCTTGAACAATTTCAAGTTATTCATTTACAAACAAGCTGAAAGAATACCTAGATTTTTTGGTGCTGTGATCGATGGATGGCAATAAAAACCATTGTTGATAAGCTATAACGGTGGTTTTCATCTCTCAAACTATTCATCCACTGTGAATCCTAACGCAGCCTATTTTGGTTAAAAACATGGCTCTTGACATCAAAAAGCTGGCCGACCACTGGTTTAGCCTAATGTGTAGCCTATTCAAATCTTCAGAACGCAAACCACTGCTGTACCTTAAGGGTCGTACTGGCCAAGTTGTTGGAGATGCTAAGAGAGATGCTTCTAGGTCATTCAAAGATCAGGTATACAGCTACTGTATACTTAATTTAACTCAACTCTCCTCACCTCACCTCACCCTCCCTCACCTCTTTTCCCCTTTCCTGACATGAACTGCTGTAGCAATGCGTTCCAGAAACGTGGTTGTTTTATGGATCAACATCCTTGTTTTTTTAACCTAAGCTTCATCTATGTAGGCCAGATATGTACCAACTTACCACCTTTGGCTGTGCATAAAACAAAGTGGGTGTGTGTGTGTCATATTTTTGAGTGAAAATGGAAGAGGATGGGTTGATGATTGAAGACACGTGAAAGGAGGAGGAGATGAGATGAGAATGGTGGGCTTCTGAGAGATATTTTGTTTTTTTGTTTCTTTGAGAACTGAATCCTCTCACTGTGGAGCTTGTGTGTGTGTTATTCCCTCTCGTGGTACAGTAGTACTTTAGAGAGCCTACCATGAATTGTGGGTCTGCTATAACCAATCCAGCTACTGTAAACACTACGATATGGTCAAAGCTAGTTCTCTCCCTGTAAGGCTTTCTTCTGACGCTTTTACTTTGGTCCCTGAATGTGATGAAACATCATCAAACGTTAAAGTGAGACTAGTGTAAAAGTTTTGGAAATACAATTGGGATTAGGCTACATGAAAACATGATCTTGACAAGGACTTGAGTCCTCAAAAACTAGAAACTGCAAGTGGCAGCTCGGATGTAAGACGGATTCGAGAGACCGCAGATAGAGTGCGGCTAGTTTGGTTTGTTATATGTTTTAGATCAACACTTGTATTATTGTTTTTGTTGATTTTATGTAAAGCACTTTGAGCTGCAATTCTTGTATGAAAACTGCTGTATAAATAAAGTCTTACTTATTTACTTACTCAAATACAGTTATGTAAAACTTAAGCAAAACTGTTCATGGTAATGCAAATATTTAGGCCTAAAACTGCAGACTAAAAAAGAAAAAAACTAATTTGCTTGCAAATTCCAGCCCTTGTTATGTTTTTGTGTGTGTCTGTGTGTCTGTCTGTCTGTTTGTGTCTGTCTCGATGCAAGCCCAAACGCCTTTAACCTTGATGAGCCATATGATGTTACTGACAGGGATTGTCCCATGGGAAAGGAAGAGGTATGTGTGTGTGTGTGTGTGTTTCGAAAGAGATTGAGGTTGGGTTTGGCTTTCAACATCTCCCTAGGGACCATTATCTCCTCACACCACTTATCAATGATGCATTGTGTGTGCGTGTGTGTTTATGTGTCAGTGTGTGTGTGTGTGTTTATGTGTCAGTGTGTACCGTGAAAAAGGACGGTGGAAACGGTGTAGGAGGTCTTTTGGGGTGTGAATTTGTGTCGGACTCTAATTTTGTACACAGTGATACGTGTGCGCACGTTGCGGTCTCCTAGTCTGTGTGGGAGTACGTGAAAAATGTTCCCTGCTCCAAGCTCATGTGTGGGATTGAGATTGGTGTGTGCGCGCGTGGTGCGTGTATCTGCGATTGAGAGAGATAGAGAAAGATTGAGGAGAGAGAAAGCAAGAGAAAGATTGAGAAGAGAGAGTGAGAGAGATCAACATTTTTCTATCTGCACTGACGCGCTGTTTTGGGGTGTGACTCGTGGTGTGACATTTTGGCCCAGCCGGCCCTGTTGATCTTAGATGGGGTGTGTATTTGTGTGCCTGTGTGTGTTCAGGTTCCTACGGTGCTTGTGTGTGTGCGTGCGTGTACACACAACCGAAGAAGAGATACACATGCAGGCATAGAGAGGTCACGAAGTGTAAACATCTTATCCAGAAAACTCTCCTGCAGCAGAAAGGACATTGAATGAATAGTGTCACTCTGTGAGCTCGCGCGCATGTGCGTGAGCGCCTGGATTTCGTACATCTTTGAAAGACAAGCAAAGCATGTGGGTGTTTTCTCTCTTGAGTGAGAGAAAGAGGGTGTGTAAGCTCTTGTATTTGAGCGTGTTGGAGAATATATCATAGCTAGAGAGGGGGGAGGGGGGGGGGAGAGAGAGGGGCAGAGAGAGAGAGGGGGGTGCATGAGTTTTGTGTAGGACGGATGATTTCAGATCATGAAACATGTTCTCTTTATACACATGAGATATCAACATGTGTGTGTATGACGATCTGAGTACAGGATTCCCAGTCACTCACCCACACACTCACTCACTAACACACACACGCACACTATTATACTTTGTGGAACACTATGCACATAACACCAGTCTTAATTTAATAGTTCAGCTTAGTTTTAATAGTTAACTAGTTCAGTAAGTTACAATGTATGTTTTTAATACTATTAACAAATAAAAACAAACACTTCATACATTTATTTTATCAGCAATTTTATACAATTTGATATAAAGAAATCTGATATAATAAATTAATGTGCATTATCTGGTTATCATATTGGAAAATTGCACTTTACAGTATATTTGATAGCATACATCACAGTCTGAAGAGTATTATGTTTCTGTCAGCTAGAGAAGAGAAAGGAGAAAGAAAGGGAGAGAGAGAAGATAGAGAGACATAGAAACGAAGAGGGTTTTTGTTGCATAAATGAGATAAACAAGTTAGGAGAGGGGGATAAGAGTGAACGATGTCGACTGTAGCTTTCACAGAGAAAAAAACAAACGTACATGCACACACATTTTGAAAGAGAAGGAGGGGGAGGGGGGGGTTAATGCCAGACCAGAGAACACATACAAACCCTCTTCTAGAATGGATGGATGGAGTCGACAGATGAGTGGCATTGGGGAAAAAGAGATGAATGTGACGAGGAGAGGAAGAGGAGGAAACAGGATTGATCAGGTGTGCTTTGTATGGAGTGTGTACAGTTTTGTGTGTGTGTGTGACCATAAAGCAAAGTGTGAATGTCACATCTGGCAACCGTGCACAGACTCACACACACTGACACACACTCACACACCCAGACACACACACACCCAGACACACACTGACACACACACACTCACACACTGACACACACTCACACACTCACACACCCAGACACACACACACACACACTGACACACACACTCACACACACTGACACACACACACACACACTGACACACACACTCACACACACTGACACACACTGACACACACACTGACACACACTGACACACACAGACACTCACACACATAGACACACACACTGACACACACTGACACACACACTGACACACACTCACACAAACTGACATACACTCACACACACTGACATACACTCACACACACTGACATACACTCACACACACGGACGAACACACACACACTGACATACATACACTCACACACACTGACATACACTCACACACACTCACACACACTCACATACACTGACACAACGTACATGGTACTGGAAAACAGAAACTTCTGTGTCAGTGTGCTTTGCTCTGCAGTTCCTCTTTCCTCTCCCCTTGAAAGTACACACACACACACACACACACACACACACACACACACACACACAAACACAGGCTTTTCTTTCAACTCTGACATTTCAGTCAAAATGTATGTGTAAATGAAATTACTCAGTTAAGCATCATGTGTATATTTTCCCCCACCCCCAAAACTGAATTTGCAATTGACTTTGAAGTGCTTGAGGTCAAATCTCTGTAGCTGGGAACCTTACCGCAGTGTATACACTTAAATATTCAGTGACGGACCATATTATTATTATTATATCTCTTACGTTCAGTGGTTTATCATATCAAAAAAGATTTAAAAAATTGAAACGTGAGACAACTAGCCTATATAACAAGAAAAACATATATATATCAATTATATAGTAAATGTTCTGCTACTTATTGCTGTTTCTTAAATGCATGTAGGAGAGATGGAACTGGGAGTCAACATACATCTTAGTCTACAAGAAAACACAATAATACACTGACATAATTTAAAATACTTTTAGTAAACTTTTTCCTCTGTTACAAAATTGTAACTCATCTTTTACTGGGTGTCAGGGGCCTGTGTGTATAAATGTATGTTTTAGATTGTTCTGTGGAAGGCTTTGGAAATTAATTGACACTTTATTTTGTATTTTTTTACTGAAGCTATACACCAGAGACCTTTGCATCTTAACACACCTCTTGGCTTTGCACCTTACCACACACACACACACACTTAATGACTGACAGGCACTTAATGACAGACAGGCACAAACACATAACCACTCCAGGCAGACTTTCAGAAACATGTCATTCTCACGTACCCACGATACGGACACACACTCTTTTAGTCTTCCTGCAGTTCGTTCCTCTTCCCTCCACTGCCTGTGCGTCTCTCGTCTTCCCCGAAACCACAGCGTGTGAACTGGAGCCTCATAACCCTTCTCTCCCTCACACTGCGGTGGCTTCCCCTCTCTTCTCCTCCACTCGCTCACTCCATCCTGGTCTACCCGGATACGGATACCCGGGAATAACATCCCCCCCCCTTCCACCCCCCCCCTTCCTTTACGTAATGCTCAAAGCCCCTCACACAGGCTCCCTGGCCATGGCAACAACCACATCAGAGTCTCTCCTGTCATTTACACAGTCTCAGAGAAGCTTCTAGTCACAGAACTGCACACACACACACACTCACACACAGAGACACATACACAAGGACACCGGCACTAGACTTTGATTAACATTTTGGAGGAAATTCTAAAGGTACATTTGCCCTACTCTAGGTGTAGGCGGTGGTATAACAGTTGTGCAATGCTCAGAGTCAAAGTCAGAGTGTGGAAGTGTCCAAGAGTTTTATGCTCATTATTCAAATCATCTTCCTTCCTCCTCCGTCTGGTCCTCCTCTCCTCCTCTCAGAGTGTTTTCTCAGGCTGTCGTGGTCGTCTTTCTGGACGTTTATCTGAAGGCTCACTCTGCCCCCAGGTGGTCAGACAGACCCATTACATCTGTCAGTAGACTGAAGGAAGATTCGATTTTTGCGTCTAGACAATGTCCTCCGGTCAGTTTGAACTTTTCTTCTGTAATGGTTGCGGTGAGGGTTGAGCCACTGATGGCTGATCCCAGATCCAGAGCTGGAGGATGAAGGGGTGGAGACTGTCTAAAACTATTGGTGAGGAGAGTGAGGAAAAACTATTGATAACATTACTTCTGAGTAAGCTAATTCTTCAGTGCATTACCTGCCATATACCTTGATGGCAGACAAGTATTTACATATGTTATCGACTACCCCTGGAATGGAGGTGTGTGTGTGTGTGTCGGAGTGAGAGCAAGGACTTGTGGGGGCAGACTTGGCGGGTTTAGGTTGGCCATCGGTCACCACAAGTGACATGCGGACCTGTGCCCAACATGGCTGTTACCATGGTAACTGCGAGGGGTGTTGAATCGAGTTATAATTGGAAAGAGCAAATGATTGGCTGGGTGAAGAAAAATACCAAAGGGGGGGGGGGGGGAGCGGGGTTGGAGAGAATGTAGGAGGGAGTAGAGGAGGAGAGCTGGATGGATGTGATGTCAGGTGAGAGATGAGTGAATTGTGGTGGGCTGGAGTGGATGTTCCAGGTAGGTAAGGGGGTCACGTGAAACTGCACTTCATTAGATGGTATTAGTCACACACACACACACACACACACACACTGAATGAGAACAGCATAATCCCCCAACACCTACACAACCCTCCGCCAATCAGAGAGACAGCAGTGCACCTCAGCCAAACTCAGCAGTGCTCGCTGAGGGGGAATTTGGGGTCTCTCTGTTTCTGTCTCTCTCTCTCACTCTCTCCCTTTCTCTGTCTCCATCTGTTTCGAGCTGTCGTTCCTCCGCGTTCACGTCTACCAGACGGTGACTGTCAGAGCCCGTGTGGGTGTGTGTATGTGTGTGTGTGTGTGATGTCATTGTTTGCTGTTTCCGCACCGTCGTTATTCGACATTGATTTTGTGGCGCCGTTATTTGACACTGAGGAAATGTCTTGACGATGCGAAAGGCTACAGATATGGAATAATTAGTCGGCAAATAAAATGATACTATCCTTCGGTAGTACTCCGAATACAGTTCCTACAGCTTTACAGCGATTACTCCAAAAAGTTCTCTTAATTAGTGTTGTATGAATGACCAGAGCTGAGCGGATTTCTCCTTTCCTCTCTTACTATGCTTCTGCCTTGGCTGAGCTGTAGTTTAAAAACTGTAATCTCTCAGTCACACACCACACAAACTATCTCTGTCTCTCTGTCTTTCTCTCTTCTAATATCAATTACTTTAACCATTCAGTTAACGCTACATGCTTCAAAAGTCATGGAAATACCACATTTACATGACCAGGGGACCGCAGAGTGAAATAGTCACCACGATGAAGTTCTGACTTGTGTCAAACCACCTTGATGGGCAATTTAGACGTTCATCAGGTTTATTTACAGTCCTTTTTTTTTTGCAGTCAGGGAACTGAAAGGGTTAAGAACTTGTTTACTACAGGGGATCATCTCAGGCAGTGGAACTGGCCTTCATTGGCCGGCTCTCAAACCTGCCTACGCACCGACTGGTTAGTCAAGACACACAAGTCCCGCCTTCCATTGTGCTTGTGTCTGGCTGACAGGATAGGTTTTCACTTTGACACCATACTTACTCCGGGGGCACTGCTCCTAGTTTTTCTGCTTAGTAACCCCTCCCTACTTTTGCTTGTCTAATCTTTGGGTAGCTGACTGTAAAGCTAGTGTGTGTTAGTAGTGTGTGTTTGTAGTGTGTGTTAGTAGTGTGTGTTTGTAGTGTGTGTTAGTAGTGTGTGTTAGTAGTGTGTGTTAGTAGTGTGTGTTAGTAGTGTGTGTTAGTAGTGTGTGTTAGTAGTGTGTGTTAGTAGTGTGTGTTAGTAGTGTGTGTTTGTGTGTTCCCTGCCATGCCTTTGTGATCCCACCCTCCCTGTGCCTGGCCCCTCCACCCTTCCTCCCATAAGAGAAGTTCTGTTTTCACAATGTATTTCCTCCATCCCTCCCTCCCTCCCATTCTACCTCCCTCCCTCCCTCTCTACCTCCCCTGCACAGAAGGACTAAAGTCTATTTTTACCTTCTGGTACTATCCACTTCTCTTGTCCCTTCCCACCCATTTTCCCTCACTTGAAAACCCTCCCTCTCGTTATTTTCTCATGGTTTGGTGCATAAGAATCTGTGTGTGCGCGTTTAAAATTCTGTCTGGAGGAGGCAAAACTGCACGATGGAAAACTCGAAAACGAATGCTTCTTGGACTGAAAGGGTTGGTTATCATGGAAAATGACATCACCTGTCTCCTGCAGTTTTTGTTGTGTCTTCAAACAAATTAAGCAGTAGACTTAATCCCTAACCCCAATTCAAACTACTAAATACACAATTGGCCAACCGTATTTTTCTGATGTATTTGTATATTAATATGGATGTGTGGATTGAATATATTAGTCGATAAGTTTGTATTATTAAGTGGCAAATAACATTTGCTTACTACACACTAACTGTTGGATTTCAGTGACCATATTGGTAGCATTCTGGTTATAGTGGTAGTTGTAGTAGTGGTTTGTGAAGAAGCGTTTAGTTTCATTACCCCTTCTTTTTGCTTCTCTATGGGTGTCTGGCTGCTGACTCATTACATGATGCGCCATATCAGGTGGTGCAAAGCAATCAGTCAAATGTTACCTCAAGCAGTGTCAAACACAAACACTCCCTGTCCAAGAGGGGAAATTCACGTGCACTCAAAAGATCAGTGGTACACTGAGTTTGAAGTAGAGAAATGTTCTTTGGTTACATAATTGCAGATGGCTTTATGTAGGCAAGTGTATTTTTTGGACGCCGATTCGTAATTTACAAGCGCCCTCCAAACATTTGATGGACGATTTAAGTATTGCATGTTCCGTTCACATTACTGGGGTGAGGGCGGGACTTGTCCAATTTATGTCAAGCCATTCGTTGTCCTACATTTCAGTGTGTGTTTGATTTGTGGCCTCGTTAATCAATCAGGTCTTACTACGTGAAGCAGACCATTAGCAAATTATGGAGGGGGAATATATTATTTGCACACAAAGTTTTTACTGTTTTGTAGGAATGAAAGGCCAGTAAATGAATGTTAACAGCAACGTGTTGACACGACTGAATGTCGCAAGAGTCTATACGAATTGATGGCCCGATATTTACCTACATTATATTGCTTATCTGTTCCGTTTCACATTGTCTGCCAATGATGACTAACCGATATACAGAATGAGATTAGCATATGACTGACATTCCAGTGCACATTCGAACCAATCAGCGGTCGTGGCGGCGGGATGACAGGTGGTTGCTTTGACCAATGTAGTAGCGTAGGTCTAAAAAGGGGCGGGGCACGCTTGGGCGAGGTTGACACACTGAAAGAGCGAGAGGGGGCAGCCTAGTTTACAACAAGAGGAAGAAGGAGTGGACGAGAGAGAGAGACCAAAGGAGTAACAGAGGCACACAAGCGTTAGAGAACAAATCAAAGGGAATACAATCGACCTCCAGCAAGATGAAGTGACAACGTATTTTTGTTCGTTACTATCAATTACATCGACCGAGCGGACAGAAGGGTGTGCGCGCCTTAGTGGGGGGAGACCTCCGCGCGAAGCAGCGAACCTGGTGCAGACGGACCTCAAAAGCTGCCATCCTCTCTGTATTTTACAAAACCCTCGATTTTTTTTAACGACTACTGTATAACAGCTTCTCCGTTTTGTGTTTCTGCTTTGGCGTTGTAGTTCTTTTTTTCTTTATTTTTTTTGTTGAAGAGAAGAATCATCCACGCCTCTGGTCTAATCTTTCGTTCTGTCATTTCAGTCCAAGAGTTCTCATGTTTGCTACTATCATCATCACCTCCGCTGTTCACAGCATACTGGTCCAATACTTCAACAACTTAGCCAGCCACTAGCAACATTTTCACTCGATTAGGTTCAAACTGGTTAGGTTATATGAGGGGGAGCAGAAGGTTGGAATTGTACATTAAATGTGGATAGCGCAGGGAAACTGCATTTTTAAATTGATCTAAACTTAAGGGTTCGTGTGAGGTGGTGATAGATTAATGCACCAGTTGAAATGCACTTGGGTTAAAAGTCTGTCAGAACATAGCTGGAGTGAGCAAATCACCAGCAGTACGAGATGGTCACATTGTTTGTTGTGTATGCACAGTAGATTTTTGATTTCATGTTAGCCTACATACTGTATCTACAGTACAGTTTCGCTAACTTGAAAGGAAAGTACATACCTTGCAGTAACGTGTGGTATTTAGGTTCAAGTAGACGAGTTATAATTGCCTACTAATTAGAAAGGTCTCCTTGTAACAGTTACGGGAGGCAGTAGTTCAAATCCTGTTGTGAGGAGTTGTGTGTAGTTATCATTTATTGGTGGTGTGTTGAAATGAATAGCAACGTTTATTTAGCTGCTTTGTGTTCTGCGGGTGCAGGGTCAGGGGCGTTCCCGTGGGACTGTCTAGTTTGGAACGGCGCACTTACGTCTTCAGGTGCTGTGTCGAGCAAACCAGACAACCTGCCTTGCTTTTAAGTTGCAAGCTGCTCCTTCCAGACCGAGAGTTACATGGGTTTAATAGCCTGTGCCGTAGAGCTAGACACCGTTGTCTTATGAAAAAACGACCAAGCGTGACTGGAAAAAAGCCATGCTGAATAATTAGCCAGCATAAAACACTGGCTAACCTAGTACTGTACACTCGTTTCATCAGATTGCTAATAGCCATTCCATGAAAATGGTCGTATCCTTGTCCCTTTAAAAACAGGTCGAAATTGAAAGAAGTTAGTAGCAATTAGATACACAGTTAGCATGTTTCGGCTAGTTAGCTATATTGCTAACTAGCTAGCCATAGCCACATTGATGGTAGTCGTGCGACAGTTTTCTAAACCCTGGAGGTGGCTTATGTCTTGAAACAATCGTCGAGGTATTTGTCCGCCCGTATACCAAAGAGGTTTGGCCTGGAGACATGTAAAATATTCCCCGTAATGACTGCGTAGGTGTCGGCCTGATGTAATAACACATGCCGTGGATGAGATAGAGGCCTAGTTAACCCTTTCAGTACCACACAACTCTAGTAATGTAAACAAACAGAGGAAGAGGGGGCATCAGGGGTAATTGGACCACAAGAAGGACGACGTTTCCAGTGAGAAGTCAGATCTGTTCGACGTGCTGCCTTTATATCGTTGCATTGGGACTTTGTAATTTAGTTATCATCCTTCGAATGTTGTATTGTTATCATTATGTGCGTTATCAGAATGCCGCAACATGAGCAGAGCGTGACTCTAATGTACCTATAGCCCTTATGTGGAGAAGTATACATGTTAAAATATTGGACACAGAGATAAAAGGGCAAATCATAAAGAATTGCGTCTGGTGCTATGAAATTGTGAGTGATGCCATCCTGAAGGGCCAAATCGACGCAGTTTACATCGAACCCTGATGTCTTTGCTTTCATCTGGAGTTTTCAATTTCTGAGTCGGATACACGATGTTTTCACGCAAGACATTTTAACAAATATTACAGAGGCACCTTTCCTTGGACGTTTCTCCCGGGCATTTTTTTTAAAAACTCTAGCATTGTATTCAGCCATGTTTTCATCAGAAAATCCTCAATACCTCCGTCAAGGATTGAGCATGTTCGGTCAGTAACAGCTATTTACTATACATGTCTAATGTGAATTAAATATCACTACCATTGTGCCGTTGTCGAAACATATCAGTGTACATTTTCAATATGAGTACAGTAAGTGCATACAACGAAACAGTAAAGCATACTAAGTCATTATTAGATTATGCTAGTAATCTCATTGGTCAAGATCCTTTCCGTCCGACTACTAACAGAAGGGTACTGGGGAGGGATTGTTGTCTGTCGTAAGCGCTGTTATTGTGTGTGGATGGTGTAAAATGGATGGATACAGTTAAGTTTTATACTAGCTTTTTAGTATCACAAGACACCTTTTGTATAGGGGTTACTGACATTGTACTTCTGTTCTTTGAAGCATTGACCAAAACTACTTTCAGTACAGCTTCCCATTACTATAAAAAACGTCTCTTATGTGAAAAGTATGAAGAAGTGATCAGCTTGAGTCTCACTAGTACAACTAATAATAATGAATTGTTATGAATGTAATCATTTTAAAATTAACTTTGCAGTGTGGACCAATGTGGAGCCGCGATCTGTTCCTGTGTTTCCATGGCATTCCTTGGTGCCTTTCCTGGCACCTACCCAATCAGATGCCTCGACTCAACCCGTGGACGGACAACAGCCAGTCCACCACCCCCCAGCGGCTAACCTTAAGACAGGTACTCATCGGCATAACGTGCCAAGAATATCTCCTCAGCTCCATCGAGACCGACCCTGTTGAAACGGCGAGCGCGCAATCCTCATGGTTTTTCAGTCGTCTCTATTAAGTTACCCCTGCTTGTTTTGCCCCGCAGAGTCTCAGGGAGGTGCTGTGCTGCTCCAGGAATGCGTGGAGGCACCCCCCACCCTGGAGAGGGGTCCTCCGCCTCGCCCCATCGCAGCCACGGAGGAGCCGCCCCCGGAGAGGGAGGCGGAGAGGGAGAGGGGCGACAGCGAGACAGAGAGTGACGTGGACGACCCGTAAGTGTCCTTACTCAAGCCGTACGCGCGCGTCTGTGATTGGTCGCCAGGTTGTGAGCACGCCAGTGGCCATACACGCGCGCACACACTCTCCACTTTGAGGTGTGTGTGTACTGATTCTGTCATGTGTAGCCCAGGGTATGGAGTCAACACAGGGCAAAGAGACAAAGGCATTCCATCTCGTCCACGGCTCTGCGTTGTCTCACTACATGAAAGGCAGTGGCCTGGCAGCAGTCCATTGACATGGACGAGCTGCCTGCTGAATCTACTAAACTATCTCTTGGGAGATAAGCCACTTGCACTGTGTGTGTGTGTGTTTGTGTGTGTGTGTGTGTGGGTTTGTGAGAGTGACAGTTCCTGAAACCTCCATAATGTGTGTGCCTTCTCCTGCCCGTGCCTCGTTCCTGGGTTTTGTGTGTGAGTGTTAAAGGGCTGTGCTTAGTTTCAAATAATGAGGATGAGTCTACCAAGCTCATGGGTCTAATCAATGCATCATACCCCTCCCTCCCCTACAGGTTCTTCCCTAGTGTGTTACCTGATCAGCCCCTTTCCATTACCCCGGTGAAGAGACGCACCCAGTCCCTCAGCGCCCTGCCAAAAGATGGAGACAAGGCCAGCCCGGGAAAGGTACCTCTCTCTCAGTACCACCATCTCCAGTTGCTATGCAGTGCACGTTCTCCATCATTCTTAGTGCTAGTTTTATATACATTTACATTACATGTAGTCATTTAGCAGACGCTCTTATCCAGAGCAACTTACAGTAAGTACAGGGACATTCCCCCCGAGGCAAGTAGGGTGAAGTGCCTTGCCCAAGGACACCACGTCATTTGGCACGGCCGGGAATCGAACTAACAACCTTCTGATGAATAGCCCGACTCCCTAACTGCTCAGCCCTCTGACCCACTATACATATAGTCTCGACCGTGTCAGCTTGCCTCTCTGTCATGAGTACTGTTAGTAGATCTGCTATGGGGGTAAGGCGGGGTTGTCAGTTCATCTCCACACTCACACACTTTCTCTCTCAGAGGGAGAAGGACCATATCAGGAGGCCGATGAACGCGTTCATGATCTTCAGCAAGCGCCACCGCGCTCTGGTCCACCAGCGGCACCCCAACCAGGACAACCGCACGGTCAGCAAGATCCTGGGGGAGTGGTGGTACGCCCTGGGCCCCAAGGAGAAGCAGAAGTACCATGACCTCGCCTTCCAGGTACACACACACACACAGGACTATAACCAACATTTGTCATAAAATTGTCCAGTTGATGATTTAAATGGTTAACTTTGTTTACGCACACAACCGAATACTGTGATTAGCAAATGTGTTTGTTTTGTATTTGTATTCTCTTCGCGTTGTACCTTTTTACAAGCATCCTACCTTTCCCTGTGCCCCCCGTCCCGTGTGCAGGTAAAAGAGGCCCACTTCAAGGCCCACCCAGATTGGAAGTGGTGCAACAAAGACAGGAAGAAGGCCGGCACTGAGGGCCGAGGGGTCCCTGGGGGCAAAGACATCAGAGAGAGGAGCATGTCTGAGACCACGGGTCAGTCAGTCACACACACACACGAGCACTGCAGAACTAACCACATCGGCCACTTGTTGTTTCTGAGCTAGTCTTAAACAAAGTACCCTCTCTTCCTTCCCCCTCCCCCCTCTGCATTCAGCAGAGCCCCAGTCCTTGTCCCTGGGCCCGGAGCTGAAAGGGGTCGCAGCGGGCCTCGCGGGCGTGTCGGAGCGGGCTGTGGGCGAGGGTCACGTGGCCAAGCTGACCCGCCCGCGGGCCTTCTCTCAGAGTGCCATGCACAGCCTGGAGAGGAGCGAGAGGGGCAACACCCAGGCCCTGGCAGAGCTCGCCCAGGTATGGAACACTTTCCCCGTCCTAAGACGAGCGGATTCTTCATACTGTAGATTTAGTTTGAGTGTTCTGTGTTCTTGTCTCATCTCGCATCGCTCCTTCCCCCTTCCCCCATCTCCCCTCTTGCTTCTCCTCCCCCTCTCTCCCCCCACACTCCCCTCCCAGATGTGTGGCGACGGAGGGGGCCAGTTTGCGGGCCGCGCCCCGCCCCTCTCTCGCTCCCAGCGGGGGGTCAGCGAAGACATGACCAGCGACGAGGAGCGCATGGTCATCTGCGAGGAGGAGGGGGATGACGACGTGATCGGTGAGCACCGGCTGTGCGCCCCGCCTACAGGGCGGAAAAGACTACGTTACCCATAATGCTGCAGTGCTCTCCAATAACCCCCCAAAACACTGCGTGCGTGAACTCTCGATCCCTTTCCCACCTTGCAGAGGACCCCTACCCCAGCAGCTCTATAGACCTCAAGTGTAAGGAGAGGGTCACTGACAGCGACAGCGACAACGCGTCCGGGGACGAGAGCAGCCGCAAGGTAAACAACCAGGTCTCGACTTCTGCCTGCCTGTACTATTGATCTGGTTGTTTGCCTCGATCTAGACAAGTCACTTAAGGGAAATTAGTTCTCATAGCCCGGTCGAGGGGAAAAACATCGAAGGCAAGGACGGCGTTTTTTTCAACGTTTTTTTTTCTTCTTTGCTGTCTTCTTTTCTTCTTCCCTATCCAGCGAGTGTTCGCTCCAGTGATCTGTTCTTCCTCCTCCTCCGTTTCCCGGCCCGCGCCACATGGCAGGAGTGTATCTCTCTCCTCCTACCCGACCAAACGCTATGAAGGAGGAGGAGGGAACACAGGGGGACTATCAGACCGCAGGAGGAGGAGGGGAATAGAGGGGGGAGGCGGGGGAGGAGAGGGGGAGCGTAACGATGGATTTGAAGGAGGAGGTGGAGGAGGAGTGGCTTCCCTCGCTCTCTCGTTCTCCTCCTCAGGCCAGTCGGTCATCTCCAGCTTTCCGTCCGGAGGGCCCCCTCCCTCCGCCGTGGCCTCCCTGGGCCTGAGCCCTCTCCTGGGCCTGGGGGCAGTGAGAGTGGCCTCTACGGTGGTCACCAACGTGGTTCGTCCTGTGGTCAGCACGCCGGTGCCCATCGCCAGCAAACCCAGAGACGGGGGGGGCGCGCCGAACCTGCACCCGCCTGACAGGAAGTCCCTCCCTCTGCAGCAGGCACAGCTTCTCATTGGCTCTGGACCAGGAAGTGGGACAGCAGTAGGGGGTGGGTACTTCTCCTCGTCCTCACCCAATGCCGTAGGGGCAGGGGCGGGTCCTGGGGGGGTAGTGACCAATCTGGTGTTAGGAGGCGCGTTCAACGCACAACCTACCGTCCAGCTCATCAGCTCCTCCCACCAGCCGATATCCCAGCACCAGCTCCCGCCCACAGCCCCGGTCTCCACCTCCCAGCACGGCCAAACCAACGGACCCCTGCCTCTCCCCTTGCTCCAGCCCCAGTTCCTCCCCGCCTCCTCTCTAGCGCCCCCTGGGGGTAAAGCCATCACACAGGTCCAGTACATCCTGCCCACCCTCTCCGCCAGCACCAACCCCAAGAGCCCCCCTCAGCAGATCAGCCAGCCAACCAGTATCTTCAACCTGCCCACAGCTCCGCCCACACACGTGTCCTTGGCCAATGGGAAGCAGCCAGGCTCGAGCTCTCTGTCGGGGTACGCCTCCAGTCCAGCAGTAGGCGTTGTCAGTCCAGGAGCCAGAGGTGAGACACTAGCGTCCGATGTAATACTGCTAAATGTTCTGCTGCTCAGTCAGAAATGTGTACTTTTTGGTAAAGCAAGTAACACTTAGACACTGTCTCTCTTTCTGTCTCCCTTTCTGTCTGTCTCTCTTTCTGTCTCTCTCTCTTTCCCTCTCTCCCTTGATCTCATCTCCCCAATCTCTCTCTCAATCTCCCTCTCCATGTTGTCCTGCAGTGCAAACACAATCCCCAGTCCTCCAGGGCAAGATGTTGGTTCCCATGGCAACAGTGAGGACAGCCCCTTCCCAGCAGTTTCCTACCGTGGCTCCGCCTCTTCCTGTCCAGAATGGCGCTCAGACAGGCAAGGTGAGGAATCTCTCAGGATCCAAACGTCCACATGTAATTATTAGAATTTTTTTACATTTACTTCCGTGTTTTTTATTCTTCTCTCTAATTCCCTCTTTCTCCTCTGTCTCTCCTCACCTAGCTCATCCAGATTTCTCCCCTGCCAGTCGTCCAATCACAGCTCTCGCAGGGCGGAGCCGTGCATCCCGGAAGCCCCTTCCCCGTAACCATGGGAGCGGCTGCGATGGTGGCCCCTGGCTCCGCCCCCCAGACCGTGCTGCTGCCGACTCCTCCCACCAGGTAGGACCAGCGACGCCCCCACCCCACCCCTCCTCCTCTCTGTGTGGTCAACGTTATCAGTCAGAGACCTTGGGAAACACACTAGTCATTGAGGTTATCACCTGTCCAGGTTACTGTGTGTTTGAGTTTGGACAAGCGTAGACAGTGGAGGCGATGCAGCTTTAACGGAACAGCTCCTGTTAGTGTGTGTGTGTGATGTGGGTTAGTCATGCTTCTGGTGGCCCAGGCTGCCTCTGCCTGCCGCCCCCTCACTTCCTCCAACACACACAAACACCACACACAAACACCACACACACACACACAAACACCACACACCACACACACAAACACCACTCACACACACACCACACACACACACACAAACACCACACACTGAGCTCCTCAGCCCTAGCTGCTGCTTGTGCACACTCACCCACTGACCCTCACTGCAGCAGATCTCTCTCTCTCTCCCTCTTATATCTCATCACTTGTTTTTCTTTGTCTTTCTCTTGGTCTCCTTCACTAGAATAGGTTCTCTTTTTGTATGTCCAATTTTACATACCCCTTCTGTGCATATCCTGACTCACTCACTCACTCTCTCACACACACACACACACATTTAGTCATTTAGCAGACGCTATTATCCAGAGCGACTTACAGTAAGAACAGGGACATTTCCCCTGAGGCAAGTAGGGTGAAGTGCCTTGCCCGAGGACACAACATCATTTGGCACGATAGGGAATTCAGATTACTAGCCCGATTTCCTAACCGCTCAGCCACCTGACACACACACTCTCACACACACGCTTATCAATACCTCCCTAACACTCTCCACAACTCCTATCTTCTTCCTAACTCAGGATCACCTATGTCCAGTCCACGCCCGGAGTCGCTTCCCCTCTGCCTCTGGTCTCCACGACGACCGGCTCCTCCTCCCAGCAGCCCCTGCCCTCCCCCGGACCTGCGTATGTCCCGTCGCCCCTGGCAACGCTGGGCTTCACAGCCATCGCCCCCCCAGGACAGCCCCTGATGCAGCCCCTCATAGCAGGTACACACACACACACTAAACCTCAGCCCTCAATGGACTGACAGACCGACCTTCATTTTGAAGGTTGACGACAACCCATACTGTTACCGAGCCACCAGCCAACCTAAGTTACTTTCTGTCATTTGGGTCGGTGTAACTCTGGTTACTGTAACTAACGTGGTTACTGTAACCACTGGTTTCTGTCTCCAGGCCAGCCCCCCCTGCCCTCCGCCCCATCTCCTGTGACCGGCACCACCAACCAGATCGTCACCGCCATCTACCCTCCCTCCCCCAGTGTCACCTTGGCAACAGGGGTGGTCTCCATGACGACGGTGCCCCCCAGCGTGGTTTATACAGTCTCAAGCGCCTCCAGCATGTCTCCCCACATCCTGCCCAAACATTCCCCAGCCCCCCACCCCCACACCCAGCCCCCTGCTGACCGGCAGACAGACAGGCACCTGCCCCCCGAGAGGCCGGGAGACAGGCAGGCAGACAGACAGCCTCACTTCCAGACAGACAGACAGGCCGAGAGGCAGACAGAGCTACAGACGCACGGTCAGACAGACAGACAGACGTCCAGTAAGAACCACGGCTCCACGGCGGGCTCCGCGGCGGGCTCCACACGGCCCGCCAGCCCCCCTCCCCCTGCCCACACGCCCGGTACGTGGGAGTCCTTTCTTTTTTTGTTCGTTTTTTTTCTGTCAGTTGATGGTAACCCACACCCTGCTCTTTTCTGTCTTATCCATCTGTTTTCTCATCAGGCAGCGGCCCAGGCACCCTTAAACTCCCCCAGCACCCAGTGAAGCCCCCTCACAAAGTCAAGGCCACGGTGGCCAACATTCCTGTCGGCAGCTACGAAGGAGGAGGGCGCGGGAAGGAGAGGGACAAGGAGAGAGACAAGGAGAGCAGCCGCTTCTCCTTCGAGGCGGAGCGGACGGCCTCCCCCTCCACGCACCCTCCTGAGGAGCCCCCCTCCTCGGAGAGACCCCCGGAGGGAGCGAGGGACGCCTCGGACCCGCGGGGCAAGGAGAGCGCCAACAAAGAGGTACCCATGACGACGCGCACGACCGGGCGTTTCCCCACTCCCGGTTCTCTGATGGCTGATTGGACGGTTCGAAGGATCTATCCAAGGTCTCCGAAGCTAAACCCGTCGTGGTTCTCTGCTCTCTCCCTCACCAGGTGGTGTGGAAAGAATCCCTCCCCTCCTCGCCGCTGCCTCCTCCCCCTGCCTCAGACCCCGCCCTGCCTCCGCCCCCCAGCGACAAAGACGCCCCCCCTCCCAAGAAGGTGAAGGCCCGCCCCCCCCCCCTCAAGAAGACCTTCGACTCTGTGGACAAGTAAGCACGCGCGCTAACGCTGTGTATGGATGTGTCGGTTTGGAGCAAGTGTGTACTGTGTTTCCCGTGTGTGTGCATCGGGATGGTCACGTGTGTGTATGTGCTGGGCTTGTTCTGTGTGTCTCACCTGCGTGCCCCTGTGTCCGTGTGTCTGGCAGAGTGCTGTCGGAGGTGTATTTCGAGGAGCGCTTCGCGGAGCTGCCCGAGTTCCGGCCGGAGGAGGTGCTGCCGTCCCCCACGCTGCAGAGCCTGGCCACCTCCCCCCGCGCCATCCTGGGCAGCTACCGCCGCAAGAGGAAGAACTCCACAGGTCAGACACACTCACTCTCTCACACACACACACACACACACACACACTCAGGATAAACGGGGGAATGGAAACGGGAGCAGGATGGGTGGAAGGGTTGAGGGAGAGGGGATGTTGATGAGCACGCTGGCTTTTATATGGAGGTTCCCCTCTCTAGTACAAGTGACCTAGCGTGTGTGTGTGTGTGTGTGTGTTCAGACCTGGACTCGTCCACGGAGGACCCGGTCTCCCCCAAGAGGAAGAGCCGGCGCAGGTCCAGCTGCAGCTCGGAGCCCAACACCCCCAAGAGCGCCGCCAAGTGTGAGGGAGACATCTTCACCTTCGACAGGCCAGGTAAACAAACGCACACCAAGGCATCCCAGGCACCAGTCAAACCTGACTTACTGTGTGTGTGTGTGTGTGTGTGTGTGTGTGTGTGTGTGTGTGTGTGTGTGTGTGTATCCATCCTTCAGTTTGTTGACTTGAGGATATTGGAAAACTCCTTTTTAGAAAAACGGGTGGTTTTTGACGGACTAGGCTTCCTGTGTCAGCGATGACTGTGTTCTCTAAGAGCCTGGCCTCGTCTGGATTAGAGACCCACCTCCCAGCGACCCCAAACTAACCCCCCCTCCCCCCCTTGGCGGTTCAGCGCCCCCCTCCGTGTGTCCCTCCCCAGGCCCGGACGGAGAGGACATCCTGGGAGAGCTGGAGTTTGACAAGGTGCCCTACTCGTCGCTGCGTCGCACGCTGGACCAGAGGAGGGCCCTGGTCATGCAGCTGTTCCAGGAGCATGGCTTCTTCCCGTCGGGTGTGTACACACACACACACACAGTCACACACACACACACAGAGACACACACACACTTTTCAAATGCTGTTGTTGAGTCCACTTTTTTAGATACTGTGAATCAACTAGTCTGCACCCGTACACATGCCCCCTAAAGAACAGTGCATCCACCAATCACACTGCGTGAATGTTTCATTCTTTATGACTTTAATGTGACAGATGCCTACTAGTACAGATGGTACTTTCTCCTCCGTTCTGCCATGCAGCCTGTACTGTAACAGCTGATACAGAGCAGCCCTGCTCCTGGGCAAGGCGGGACTGCAGACTGCTCACAGCCCACACACACACACGCGCGCACACACACACACACACACACACACACATTCCTGTAAAGGCTGCAAAGAAGCCCACCCACACAAACACAAGTATGCACTTCTGAAACATTACCAACCGACAGGAACTATTTTAGTTCAACTTTCGCTCTCGCTCTTTCTCTCACTCTCCTGCTCTATATCGCTCTCCTGCGCTCTCTCTCGCTCTCTCTCAATCGCCCTCTCTCTCTCCTGCTCGCTCTCTCTCTCCTGCTCTCTCACTCCTGCTCTCTCTTTCTCTCTCCTGCTCTCTCTCTCTCTCCTGCTCTCTCTCTCTCTCCTGCTCTGTCTCTCTCTCCTGCTCTCTTTCTCCTGCTCTCTCTCTCTCTCCTGCTCTCTCTCTCTCTCCTGCTCTCTCTCTCTCCCCTGCCTCCTCCTCCCCCTGCAGCCCAGGCCACTGCAGCTTTCCAGGCACGCTACTCGGACATCTTCCCCACCAAGGTGTGTCTGCAGCTGAAGATCCGAGAGGTCCGGCAGAAGATCATGCAGACGGCCGCCCCCTCCGAGACCCCCGGTCTGGGGGCCCCCGACTCCTCCTCCCTCCCCGGGCCCTCGGGGGCCCAGACAGGGGAGGGGGCCGGCGGAGGAGGTGCGGAGCAGCCGGGCGAGGAGGCGGAGCGGGAGGGGGAGCCCAGCCTGGAGGAGCCTCGCGATTCGCAGGACTCGTCTAGATGAGGGGCATTGATAGGCTGCTGGATTGACCAATCCGCTCCTTTATAAAGAAAACGACGCCACACCCATAATCGCCACCCATCTCTCTGTCTACGTCTGCATAGGAGCAACACACCAGCGCTCCCCTCTGGTCGCCCTCCTCCAGTTCTGTTTCTTTCCATCTTCAGGAGCGAACGAGAACGAGTGTGAGAGACAAAAAGGGTTGTGTGTGTGTCTGTCGGAAGAAGGGATAAAGAACTTGAAATGGGTATTAAAAAAAAAAAAAAACTACAAAACAAATGATTCTCTCTTACCAAAAAAGGACATGCGAACCACCAGTGGCATAAAGACAAACGTACTCATCGCACACACACACACACACAAACCACACTTGAATTAGTTTTTATTCATTTGTATTAAGGCTTCCATTGATGCCAGTGAACCCCCCCCTGCTTTGATCCTTGTTGCCTTGAAGCAGCTGGGTTAGGGTGCCATCCCGTACACAGACATCCTGCTGGGACGTGCTCACATCACACTGCTTGACTAACTGTTGATGTCTTTGTTTTCTTTTTTTATACATATTGGACTTTTGGGGAGGGGAAAAGCAATCATTGGTTGCTTTTGAGGAAGTGGTCTGTACCGTCTCGTCTTTGATTGGCTTGTTTCTGTGGGACATGAGGGGGCTGGCTCCCCCCCAACCACCTGCCTAAGGACGATGCGATTGGACGATACCGTTGTTTATGAGATCGATTAGGAAGATCCTTGTTTTATTGGTTGCTTTTTCTCTGTTGTATTCCCACCAAAGCTGACATTCAGATGGGGTCAAGACAACAGATGATTCGGGGATGAAATGACAAACTTGGCTCCAGTCAACTTTTGGCAGTGCCACCATTCCTGCTCATTTACCCACCGGTCTGGCCTTGCCTTCCTGTGATTGGCTATAGCAGACGCCAGTAAGGGGATTACCAAGCATTCCTGTGCCTCTCATTCGATAGCCATGAAGGAAAGAGGCGAGAGAGACAGTCATTGGGCACATCCTTGTTCTTAACGGGACGTTATTTTGTTGCTCGCCTCATCCAAACTTTGAGTTTTAAAGGGGTTTTGGACTTGAGTTGTTAAACCAGAGGATATATGAGGGCTGACAGGGCCAAAGAACCTCTGTAGCCAAGACGTTTTTATTCCCTTTTAAAAAAAAAAACACCTTGATTTTTCATTGAATCCTATGTAACTCATGATCACTATGTTATTGTATTAATATAATTCTTATTATTACTACTGTTGCTATTTTAACTCTTATAATTTTACTAGTCATCATTTTAGTGGACCTTACTGTTAGTCCTTCTGGCGGACATCTCTGCGGTTCCCCTCCTTCATCCTAGGTATTTAATTTAGGGATTGAGAATGTGCGTGCGGGCGTGTGTTATATTCCTCAATTGTGCATCTTAACACCCTTTTTAGTCTTCCTCTATCCTCTCCACCTCAGCAAGGACCTGAGGTAACTTTTTTTAAATTCATTTCAAGAGGAAAGCAGAGTTAAGTGACATTTCTTCATTCAAGAGTAATAAGCCGTCTGTCTTTTAAACCACCCTTGTATTCCTCTCTCACTCCCTGGCTACTAAGTTAGATTATATAGCCTCGCCACTTATATTCCTTCTTCCTCCACCTCTTTCCTTCCCTCTTTCCTCCCTTTGTCACTTTATTGTTCTTGCCGGACCACCTCCTTAGGAGGGAGGTGAGAAAAACTGGGGGGATGGAAGGGAATTATCGAGAGAGTGGTTAGGGTATAATATTGGTTATGTCTTTGTGCAAGACTTGGTTCTGTTGTACATAATTACTGTAGAGTCTGTAGACTCGCTATATTACAAGGAAAAATGTGTAATTGATTATAAATTGACTATTAAAGACACCATTACTGAAGGTAAAATTGTGAAATGGGGAAAAAACGAAATAACATATGAGTATAAATGTCTGTGTTACTCCTTGTTTTGCTGGTACAGTATGCAAGAGAGGAATTTCTATGAATAATTTAAGTTTGTATATGTATCTTACAAATAAATAGATGTTCAAGTAAGTACTGCTAGTTTGTTTTATTTGACTGTAATCCAAAATCCTAAAGGGTGTACAGCAACTGCAAGTCAGCAAACTGCTGAGACAAACCTCTTATTGTTTAAAGGGGGCGAGGAGTATCTAATCTGGTGTGTGGAGCCTCTGTAGCTGACACCAGTGCAGAAGAGACACTTGCCGACAGGTGGAGTATGGAAGCAAATCAGTGACATGATGTTATGAATAAATAAATAAAGGCATTGAATACTTAATATTGAAATTTAAACGCCACTGAATTTGTTGGTTTTGAATTTACCTATTTCAATGTGAAATTCAAGGTTTGGAAATTCAGGCTGCTAAAATTCGAATGGTGAAATTCTGATCCCAAAAAATTTATAAAAATCTGCAGAACTCTCTCCTCAGACCCCTCTCATCCAGGTGTAGCTGCAGGCAGTCATACATACAGATCAGTCATATAATCACAGCCTGGAGTCTGAGGAGAGAGGTCCGGTCTGAGGCAAGCAATACCTTGGTATCCCGGATGTTGCACTCTGAATTTTTGAGATCTGAATTTCACCATCCAAATTTGAGCAGTTTGAATTTTGTTCTATTTGAATTTCTGAAGTTTTTTGGGGGGGGGGGGGGGGGCATCTGAAATGTACTGTTTTTTACTGTGAATTTGAGCAACCTGAATTTCTGAACCTTGAATTTTTCGATCAGAATTTTTTTTTTTACATTGAAATAAATTCTATAAATTCTAAAGAGGTGAGTTCAAAACCAACAAATTTGGTGGTGTTTAAATTTAAATATTAAGTATTCAATGCCTTTTAAAATTCAAAACATGTCACTGATTTGCTTCCACCATGGAGGTCAAAGAAGATCTTTGACAGCCTTGTACTTCAAGCAACCGTTGATACTGACTCAATCAGGGCATGTTGGAAAACATCATTTATTTAGCAATGTATTTATTTACAACAAAAAGACATCCTAATAATGCAACAATCACATTTTCAGACCAAGGCTGAATGTACAGGCCATCGAGTAAAAACACGAAAGAGCTGAACTGAAGCACTAACAGGTGTTTGCTCCAACCACATCCGTCTTCACACAATTTGGTCTGTAAAAATATCTGCAATGTTTCCTTCAAGGGATTTGAAATGGACTTTATTAAGGCGATCATATCTTTATAATAATCACAGTTTTTAGGTTTTTCACACCCTTTCTAGATAAAGCTCAAGAGTCAACATTGGGAAACACTTTCAGCTGACGCGTGAGGGGGGGCTTTCAGATAACAGGTAAAAAGGACACAGACAAAAACACCATCAGCTCACATTCATCTCATCGGTCCAGTCCATCCATAACACTTTTCCATGTTGGCCTTTCAAAATGGCTGACATTAGCTGTGTAACCCTAGTTAGTTGACTATCTAAAAATGCATCCTTCCCTCAGTCTTGAGTATGCGGGTTCTGATTGAAGGGTTGGTATTCACGGTGTGCGCGTGCGAGGTGTGCGCGTGCGAGGTGTGTGTGGTCCTCAGAGTGTGTGCAGGTTGTCCACAGCGATGGTGTCCATGCCCAGGCTGTTCTCCAGAGCCGTTTGGTAGATCTCGATGGCCTCTGCCAGGGGCAGAGTGCCCCCCTCGGTGGTCTCGATGATGGCGATGGTCTCCCCAAACTCATTACACATGATGGTGGGGGTACCCTGAGTCTGCTGGAGGGAGAGGTAGGGAAGTATACCATAAATAAACATGCTAAACAATAATACACAGAATGGTTCATTTACTGACAGGAAACTTGATGTTACTTACTAGCTAGTTGAATGATCTATTTACTAGATATTCACTAGATATTCCCTTCCACTGTTGGCCTCTTCAACAAGGCCAAGGGACCACACTGACTCTAATGACTTCTTGCTTAAAACACACTGCTTTTTGCACTGCATTACAAAATGGTATCTTGTACATTTGTATTTTTTGTAATATTTGTATTTTTATATTGTAATTTACGGCAACTTATATTTTATTTTATTGTATATTTAATTCTATTCTAATCCCACTTAGTACTGCTAGTTTATGTACCCTTAGTATAGATAGTCCACATATTAAAATTTTAGGTATACGTTTATTGTATGCACCTTCCTGCCAAAGCAAATTCCTTGTCTGTGCAAACTTTCATGGCGAATAAATCCCATTCTGATTCTGATTCTAGTTAATAAGTAGTTAGTTGTAACTTGACCGGTCAATAGCAAGTAGGATCCTTTCCGGTGCGACTCTCAAAACTCCCATCTTACCTGCTGCAGGTCGGAGGCCTGAATCTGGATGAGCTGCGTCTGCCCATTGGCCAGCTCCACGGCCGAGGCGTCCACCACGGCCACGGCGGCGCTGGTCTCCATGGCGACCTGGGCGGCGGCCTGGGCGGCGGCCTCCTGCTCCAGCCTCTGCTGGCGAGCGTGAGTCATCTTGTGGTTGCGCAGGTTGGAGAAGGTCTTGAAGGCCTTGCCGCACAGCGGGCAGGCGTGCGGACGCTCGCCTGTGTGCGTGCGCCGGTGCTCCGCCAGGTGCATGCTCTGGACGAAGCCCTTGCCGCACGTGTCGCAGCGGAACGGCCGCTCGCCCGAGTGCGTGCGCAGGTGCTCGCGCAGGTGCGTGTTCTGCCGGAAGCGCTTGCCGCACACGCCGCAGGGGAACGGACGCTCGCCCGTGTGGACGCGCTGGTGCAGGGCCAAGCCGGAGGACGAAACAAACAGCTTTTTGCAGATGGGACACTCGTGCGCTTTGACCCGAGGAACGCTACTGCTACCGCGAGGCCTTCCCGGACCCATGTTGTGGCTCAGCTGATGCAGACGCAGGTTGGCTGGAGAGTTGAGCTTCTTCCCGCACACGGCGCAGTCCAGGCGGCCTCTCTCCTGCCCGGACGTGGCCCGGGGCTCCTGGCTGTCGCCCGAGGTGGAAGGGTCGGCGCTGGATTCCCCGTTGTGACCCTGGGCCTCTCCCTCCAGCCCAGCTTGGAGCAGGGCGAGGTGGGCCTCCAGGCAGTGGATGTCGCGCTGCCTCCGGTACATGAAGCCAGCCTCGCAGTGGGAACAGGGGAAGGGGGCGGGGGAGCCCGGGTGCTGGCTGTAGCGATGCGCGGCTAGCTTGGCCGACCACTTGAAAGTGGAGGGGCAGTCTGGGCAGGGCCAGGGGGTGGGGTTGGCGTGGAGGAGGCGGTGCTGGCGCAGGTTGGAGGACTGGGTGAAGGAGCGGTGGCAGACGTCGCAGCGGTAAGGGCGCAGCCCCGAGTGGGTGAGGTTGTGGCGGGTCAGGTTGGCGAGGGACGTGAAGGTCTTGCCGCAGTCGGAGCACTGGTAGGGCCTCTCGCCCGTGTGGGTCCGCAGATGGTTGCGTACGTGGATCTGCTTCTTGAAGGACTTGCCGCAGACGCCGCACTTGAAGCGACGGTCGGTCACGTGGGTCGTGTGGCGGTGGCGAAGGAGGCGGAGCTGGGAGGGGAAGCGTTTGTCGCAGGAGGGGCATGGGTACGCCCCCTTTTCGGCCCCTCCCTCGGAGACGAACCTGGGTTGTTCCGCCGAGCCAGAAGTGGTGGGTGGATCCGAGGTTGTAGAGGGTCCAGAGATCGAGGCGTCTCCTGGTTGGGCCTCGCCAGACCACCCAGCAGGAGCGGGCACCGCATCTCCGTTCACTTCTCCTCCCTCTCTCCCTCCCCCAGCCTGGGAGCTGGGGGCCAGGCCTTCCCCTGAGGCCTCCATCTCCTCGATGAGGGGGGCCAACAGGCTCTGGTCCGGGGCCTCCAGGGGCCAGCTGCCCTCCCTCCTGGCCCTGGCTCTCTGCAGGATGGCCAGGGCAGAGAGGGACACCCGCCTGGGCTCAGCCAGTACCTGGGAATGGACACGGGCAAATCTCAACAACACACACCCCAACCCTCTGGTGCTAGTGCTTTCTTAGCTTAATTAGCTGGAAGCGTCTACATATCGAGTCGAGTTTGTAGCGTTTCAGAAATAGCTTATAAATTAGCCTGAAAATCAGACAAGTAATTACTAACGTGAAACAGTAAATGGTCTTGACAGAGTGACTTCTTGTTGCCTGTTCTTTGGGCCTGGTTTGAATCCTTTGTTTACGGTCTCCACACGTTGCTTATAGGTTTTGGCACGCTATTGTTTGCAAGCAATTTGTATTTGTGCTACTCTGAAACAATTTGCGATGAGCCAAACCTACACGGCCGAATGGACAGGGTGCTTGGTTTAATCCATTACCATGGCAACGGGGCTGGTAGTGACCGGGGGGTCGCGCGGGAGGTGAGTGCGCCGGTGGTACAGGAACTTGGTCATGTTGGTGAACGTTTTGGAACAGAACTGGCACTTGTGCAGTGGCTCGGCAGTGTGGGACTTCCTACGAGAGAGAGAGAGAGAGACAGGGAGAGAGACAGAGAGAGAGAGAGAGAGTACAAGATGACTGAAACGTTCGGGAGAATTTGAAACTCAACTGAAAACAAGACCTGTGGAAATCCGCCGTCCTAACCTGTGCAGGATGAGGGTCATCTCCGTGGTGAAGCCGTGTCCACAGTCCACACACAGGTAACGCGCCTCGCCCGAGTGCGTGCGCATGTGCGTCTGAAGCGACGACTCCTTCTTGAACACCTTGTCACACTCGGGGCACTCGTGAGTGCCCTGCTCGTGCACGCGTTGGTGAGCTGCCAGACGATTGGCCGAGGTGAACGAGCGACTGCACTGGCCGCACTGCTGAGGTCGAACCCACACGGTCGCTTTCTTCTCAGCCGCCTTTTTCCTGACCTCATCCGTCCTCTCCGCCTCGTCCTCCCTCGACCCTTCCTCCTCGTAGCCGGTCATCACGCCCGCCTCTCCGCTCTCCTTGTCCTGACCCAGGAAGTGCTCCCCCTGGTGTTGGAGGAAGTCCTCCGGCGTCTGAAAGAGGAGGTTGCACTCGGAGCACTCGTACGGGTGGATGATGAGCACCTCCTGCTGCTGTTTCTCATCTCGCAGCCCGGAGGGCAGAGTCAGCTCCAGACGCTGGAGGCCGTTCCCCTGGACCCCAAGCTTTCCTGCCAAGCCCGGCCCCAGAGGGGTGAGCAGAGGAGGGAGGAGCTTGGCCCGGCGCAGGGTAGGGGTGGAGCCGTCCGCCAGGGCCTGGGCCGTGAGGATCTGGAGACGCATGGTGGCTGAGCCGGGGAGGGGGGACACGGGGGGCAGGAGGGAGGCACGGGAATGGGAGGCAGGCTTGGAGGCGGCCCGCTGTTTCTGCTGCTGCTGCTTCTGCAGTTGCTGCTGGGCCAGAACCTAAGCGGTCAAGAGATCCAAAAACATATATTCACACTCAAACATCCTTCAGTTTGGTTCAACAGTAAAGCTAGCTTAAATCTAAATGTTGTGAGTGAGACAACCCGTAGACACCTGTGCTAGTATTTCCCCGGCTTGCTCTTCGCTCAACACAAAGTTCTGAACGTTGCCCAGCGGAGTCACGGTTCCATCCGGCTGCAGCACATACTCCTGCTGAGAGAGAGAAAGACAGAGAGACAGACAGAGAAAGACAGAGAGAGATACAGAAGAGTAGAAGTTAGTCTCAAGACCTGACAAACACCTCATTGAATCTTCTCTGTAACAGATCTGCATTAGCAATTTTTAAGTGGACACTACAGAAAAAAACATGATCTGAAACCAACACAAAGCTACTTCCATGCACCCAAGGAACATCAAGTTAACTAAACCCCCCTCCCCCTCATGTCCCTTGATTGCTCCTACAGTCAACAAAGCCTCTTCCAATCCTTGGTTGAAAGAAGAACTCACAGTGACTGTGTTGCTGTGGGTGCTACTTCTGCTGTGGGTCTGCCTGTGTTCCAGCCACACCTCGGGCGAGTCAAACAGCGCCAGGCAGTCCAGACACTGGTACTGGACCGGGCCTGACACCTGGGCATCACCGCCTGCTTCGTCCGTCTCCAACACCTCACACAGCTCTGATCCACACAAGACAGACAGAGACACATGAATATATAGCCTGGTGATTGTCAGCCTCATCCACAAAAAAAAGGAATTGAGGATATGGCAAAGGATATGAAATGCAATGCAAATGCTAATTTGTAGTTCTCTCATTCCAAGATGCCCACACACACACCCACATAGATCTCCGCTTCTCACCATGGTGTTCCGTATCCATACCGGCCTCTCTCATGTGCATCTCCTGATGCAATAGCAGTTCCTCTGGGTTCCTAAGGAGGGCGCCACACTCCAGGCACTGGTACTGGCTCTCCCCCTCCTCAGAGAGGCCCTGGATAGCCATTTCCTCTGCCTCTTCCCCCTCTACACCTGTATGGATCTGCTGATGCACCAATACTTCCTCCAGGGTGTTGAAGAGCTGATGGCACTCACTGCACATGTACTGGTGCTCCACGTACATCCCATCTAGTGCCTCCTGTTGGTCAGCCATGATTACTGCTGACTGACTGTCACCTCTGTACAGGTGAAGTGTGTGCAAGTATTACTATTCTGCACAAGCGTTGGTTTGAAAAACGTATATGCTACTGCGGTGTTTTGATGGTTTTTCCTTAGAGTTTTCCTGACTCTCGGCAACACTATAGCAACTGGAAACCTGTGAACGGAGAAACAATATTCGTATATTATTGATTTTACATTAAATATGTAAAGAACTGAGAGCAGATCAGTACTGCTGTCATGCGGTGATCGTTTTCAACATCCTAAGGCCTTTCGATATTTGAATGAATATGCAAGCGCAATACAACGGTTCACACTAAATAATAATGTCTGCAAGAATTTCATTTCTTCCTTTCCTACATGTGTTATCACATGACGAGCTGTTGGCGGCGCTATCCCTGATATTCTAGACCTATTCAGAGGCACCGCTGTATCCTGACTGTGGCTCCCCAGTTCAAGGCGGTCGTCAGGCGGCGCTACCCACTTTTACCCGCAGGTCTCCGGCAGCGACTACAGGCCCTTCCTTCCCCTCCCGTTTAAAAAAACATACCTCTCATTTACTGTCGTTGGACGATACCTCGTGCGCTCGCCACTGTTGCCTCTCGAACATAGCGATGCATTTTCCGTATCCTATTCGTTCTAGTTCCGCTCCGGTTTAGACTCAAGAATTTCATTTCTACGAACGGCTTGTTAAAGACACATTTCAATGCACGAAATACACCGTTTGTCCCTGGCTCGGTCTCCGTTGTGATATGCCGTCCCGCCTTGTTCCCGGGCCCTGTGACTTTATCCAGCAGCTATTGGGTGATTTTTCTGTCACTCATCGGACCGGCGCTTTTTTAGATTGCACATAGTTGGCTCTTTTGGTCGTTAATTAACTGCTTTTGTATGTTTTACATTTCTATTTACGTTTTTCTAGCTACATTAAAGCCATTTACAAATTATTATTATTATTTTTGAAAAAAATTAAACGGTCTTGATCCTCTGGTAGGCCTATAATGTTTTCAAATATACATATAATGTGTTTTTTCCCCAAACTGAGTGACCCAAATTATATGCATGAACCCACTAGCATTTCCCAAATTTATACTGATTACTATGCATGTAACTTTGTATATCAACATGACAAGCTAATGTTGGCGCCGTGAAACCAATACTAAAAACGCCATTACCCAGAAATCCTTGCAATGTGACGCTGCTGTGCGTCAGGTCCTCAGTCCCCCACCAACAGTGTTCCAAGTGAAGAAGAAAGGGGGAGACGTACGAGGTAGCCTAAACGATACGCGACCAATGCGGTGTATTTTATAACGATTTTTTGATAGTATATATATAAAGTCTGTGCCTGCTTGGCTCTATATCGCGCCTACCTTCCCCCCCTGCCCCGGCTTTAGCGCACACAAGTATGAGTGGCAGCGGGCGGCCCAGGACCAGCTCATTTGCTGAGCCTCCGGGGGCTCCCGGAGCCGCTGCAGCAATTGCCGGATCGGCTGTTGCTGGTGGGAGCTCCGCAGGAAAACCCGGGGCTTCACAGGCCAGTGGGAGCAGCTCGACGGGCTTCGGAAATTTAAAACTAACCAGTGAGTTTATCCATCTTATCATAACAGTCACTTTTTGGACCGTCTAGACGTTACACTTTAAAATGTTACAAACGTCATTAGAAAAATGTATGCCGAGCTAGCCAGGTAGCTAACAAGTGTTAGCTAGTCAACAACTAGGCTCTCGTTTTTGAAGCAAACCAGGGTAGCAGGTTTTTAAAACTAGACAGTGGAGTCAAGGGCTTACGTTGGTTATAGTGTCTCGTTACGTGTAAGAACTAGCTTATCACTCAGTAAAGCATGTAGGGCATTTTTTTCTACTGCGGAAAATTGGCTGTCGATTGAGCCAAATGAAATGGTGTAGCTAACTAGAGAACGTTAAACACGCTACTGTGCTAGCTGGTCGGTAGCTAACCATCAACTAGCTAAAGTCGTTTTTTTCTGCTTGCTACCAAGTTAATGTGCAGCGAAAAAACGTTAGTTAGTTGGTCAAATACAGTAACATCTTCCATATCAAATGTTACCAATGGTTAGTTGTCTAATGTGTAAAGTAACTATCAGTCGCGCTGCCAACTATTGGTCCACCGAGAACGTTGTGAACGTCGCCTTCAAATTTAGTCTGTAGCTGTTAGCTCTATCTGCTAGCTAGCAATCTGTCTTGACTGCCATTATAAACTGCTAACACGTTAGCCAGCAGCGTAGGCAATGCTAGTCAAACTGGGTCAACATTATAGTTCTATTCGGATAACTAACGTTAGCTAACTAATTAGATATCCTGGAGGTTACTATGTGCAGATTATAAAAAAGGCAGCACTCGCGGATTTTTCACTGTTTGTTAGCTGTCTCGTGAACGAGACCTATTTGCCAGGCTATTTAACAGATGACTCACGCATCCGACTCCTCAACCCTTAGTAGGACAATTTAGTAATGTTTATTAACAAAACACGTTAGTCAGCTATATCAGGCAAGTGGCATGTAAGGTGGTCACGACTGACTTTACAAAACATGGGTATTTTCCTAACAAATACAACCACTGACAATCCAGATAACCAGTGCTCTGATTATATACTGATCAAGTACATCAAGTCATGTCTTGGAGATGTGATGCATGTAGCTGATACATGTATAAATGGACTAAACAGGCCTACAATTATTCCTCATTGTTCTAGTTTCTTGTCCACTAGTTTCAATGTGTTAAGGATTCTTCAAAAGGTTCAATTGGTACACCAACATTAATTTACAGTATGCTGACTGCTAGCTTGGTTAAGCAGAGCCTGCAGTTGGAAGACTTTCTGTGTGTAGGCAAAGAGGAGGTGTTGACAAGGTCACCCTTTTAGGTGGGGTGGGGTGGGGGTGGGGGCTTAAGATGGAACATTGCAGCACAATTTCCATGTCTAACATGGTAGGATGGTATGCAGACAAATAAAAAGCATGGGCACTAGGTGACCCAGATGCCATGGAAAATGGCTTTGCATGGTAATCACAGTGTGATTCTGAACCAAGGTGAGAACCATAAACATCACGCACCGTTACCTAGCCTGTCATCCGTATGCTACTCTGAAGGGTAGGCGACCCGGCAGGGGCGGGTCATCGCGGTTCATACTGCGATGTGAAGAGTTCAGCCGGAGAGGAAGACTCACTGGGTTGGTGTTGCAAGTGCAAAGAGGTTTGAGCAGAGAGAAATACATGCACTTGAATGAAACACTAGAACAAAAAGTGAGTTACAGATGAGTGGCAAGCCAGTCTGCAGTGTGTCTAGTCAGTCCGGGCGGCCGAACAGCGGGTCTGTGTTGCGCTGGGCCTCAGATGTGTTCGTTTGCGCATTTTCTTTGTCTCGACCCGTGTTCCCACCAGGGTGTGCCCCTGATAAAAGCCTTGTTCCTCAAAGAGGTGTCCAGAGGTAACAGAAACCCAAACAAAGGCGTCGCTACTACTGTTAGGTGACCGTATTGACGAGTAAAGCGCATAGCAGATCAGAAGCTGTAAATGTGTTGCGACGTAAAGAGTGGATCAGGGGCAGTAACAGGCTGCAGGGTAACTTTCTGACACATGTAGCACTCGGCCCGGTTCCCTTCATACCGTATTGCCTTCAGCGCAAAGATGATTTGGTTATGTGGTTATTGGTGTCTGATGGCGTATAGAGCAGTGTGTTTGTGGGTTTTAAGAACTGGACTTGCTAATGGTTGTTTTCATTGGTTCTAATACAGACGGCACATCCCCTACCAATACACTCTAGATGTTTTGGCAATGATTATGTGTTAGTGTAGAGAAATACAATACATGGTTGTAATACCTGACCACCCAAGTACTAATATTTTAGGGGATAATAAGTGTAGACATGAGTGTATAGTTAATTTGTTCTAAAGAGTCTTCTGGAAATCATTTGCTCGTCCTCGCCTGTCTCCCTGCTCCTCATCACCCATGCGTTGACTACCTCAGGAACCAAAGCTTGTTACTGGCAGCTGGTCGAACGGCTCATTGTCGCTGGATGTTTATCTGCTCCATATTAAATGCTCTCCCCTTAGACGGCACTTGTTGTTTGAAAGGAGGCCCAGTGTTTGTGTGAGCCTGGTAGAGGTTCAGGAGACCACAGATCACAGGTGTAGAGGTTCAGGAGACCACAGATCACAGGTGTAGAGGTTCAGGAGACCACAGATCACAGGTGTAGAGGTTCAGGAGACCACAGATCACAGGTGTAGAGGTTCAGGAGACCACAGGTGTAGAGGTTCAGGACACCACAGATCACAGGTGCTGCTCTGTAGGCTACGATGCTTCTGAAGCAAAGCGGCTTCAGATGGGATTTGATCTTAAGCACGTGTGTCCCAAAGCATGTCCATAATGTTCAGCCTGCCTCTTGCATTCAGGCATCAATGTCTTTTATTTTTTGGGGAAATGTAACCATTCCCCCTTATATAGTTTGTTGATGTATGTATTTCATGTAGACCTGAGTAGTGTCAAAATATAATATCAAGTAATGTAAATCTATAAAATACACCAGCCAAATATGAATGACTATTTTCTTTGCAAGGAAATTTGAAGAGTTTTTTTTTTAATAGGAAAGCTGTCCAAATGTGACTAGGCTAGAGTCAGTAACCTCCAGTCAGAGATGTAGACACGTCATAAGTGAGCCGCAGAGTCTGCAGGAGAGTGGGGGGTGCCTGGACGTATCCGAGAGAGGACGGTCGTGTCGAGACAGGCGAAGTGATGGTTCGACTGCAGGAATCAGGGTACTGGGCGTGCTGCTGTCCACACAATGTTATCACAGGCTCTGACAAGTCACTTGGCAACAGGACTCTCCTTTGCGCCATTCCCTCCCTCTAAAATCTCAGGGCTTGTGGTGCTGGTGTGTCCCTCGGTTTACACACACACACACACACACACACCAACACATCCATTTTCAGCTAGCCAACGCCCTATGTGTCGAACTATGATTTGACACTAACCAGAGCTGTCACCGCCTGGAAGAATCCCTGGAGATCTGGCTAGGTTTGTGTCCACGAGACAGCCAGCGGCCCTGTTTCTATCCCACCCTATAAAAAACCCACCTCTCCCTTATCCTCCCCCTCTTGATGGTAACAACTCAATTTAAGATCACTACGCTACCTTTTCTCCTTAGTGGCAGAGCCCTTCCTAATCATCCAACCAATCGCGTGAGATCAGCAGTAACGACCTCCTTCCTTCTCGTTTGAAAGGTGTGAGGGTTGAAAGGGGAGAGGTGCAGGCAGGGTTGTGATGGGGATGCGTAGGGGCAGACGAGCAGGCCTCCAGGCCAGCAGACCGGAGCCCCCTCCAGGGACACGGGGGGCAGGGAGGAGCAGGAGCTCGTTATCAGCCAGTGGGAGGCTGCGTCTGTGGGGGAACGGCCACGAGGTCCCGGGTGTTCAGAGAAGAAGAGCTGCCTTGTTTTCTAGAGTCTCTCCCCTCCTCCTCGGGGGGGTTGTGGGGATGATGATGCAGGAGGTTATGACGACGTTTCCCGCATGAAATCCAGACACTTCACGTGTTCGTTTCTGGGGCATCCTAGAGAGAGAGAGACACTGTTTGCCCCACGAAAATGAGCTCTGTCTCTGGTCTATCACCAGAAGTTTGTGGAGTTTTTGTTACCTGTTCAAACGTGTCTGTCTGTCACCTAGGAGACAGCGGCAAGGTCACGACAGTGGTGGCCACGCCTGGCCAGGGGCCGGACCGTCCACAGGAAGTGTCCTACACGGACATCAAGGTGATCGGGAACGGTTCCTTCGGCGTGGTGTATCAGGCTCGTCTCATCGACAGCCAGGAGATGGTGGCCATTAAGAAGGTCCTGCAAGACAAGCGGTTCAAGGTAAACGCTCCACACACCATGCAAACACTGGACTGTGTCCTGTCTTCCTCTCCTCCCTTTCTCTCCTTTCTTTCTTCCTCCTTTCTCCTTTCCTTCTTCCTCCTTTCTCCTTTCTTCCTCCTTTCCTCCTTTCTCCTTTCCTTCTTCCTCCTTTCTCCTTTCCTTCTTCCTCCTTTCTCCTTTCCTTCTTCCTCCCTTATCTCCTTCCTCCTTACTGCAGAAACCACCAGAGGTAATGTAGAGATGCGTGCCGTGTGTGGTTCAGGTGGCGTTTCTTTGAGACATCTGCTTGCTTCCTCCCTCTCCTAACCGTCACCTCTCTTTCACCTTCTGTAGAACCGAGAACTACAGATCATGAGGAAGTTGGACCACTGCAATATCGTGAGGCTACGCTACTTCTTCTATTCCAGCGGAGAAAAGGTTTGCGTCCTCTTACTAGTTAAACAAATAACCCAGAAACGGGTTTTCTGAAAGACCCCCACCGCACCTACTCGACTCCTCTCTGCCCTGAGGTCATTTGCTTGTATATGCATGTTTCTCACGTTAACTTAAGGTTAAATGACTTCAGTCAGAAGGTTGCTGATTGGGTGTTTTGGTTTGACCAACTTGTCTCCTTGCCTCCTCACATCCACCCCCCCACCCCCCCACCCCCCCGCCCCCCTCCAGAAAGACGAAGTGTACCTCAACCTGGTTCTGGACTTTGTCCCAGAGACGGTGTACAGGGTGGCCCGGCACTTCAACAAGGCCAAGACCACGATCCCCATCATCTACGTCAAGGTGAACACTCCAACTTTCCCCATAAGAGCCCCGCCCCAGTCTTCTAACCTTCTACACTCAGACTTCTTATCCTTCTGAGAGACGCACTCCCTCACCACACTTCCCCCTCTCTCAATTATCGAAAATCCTTTTTCAGTCTTTCCCTCCTTCAGTGTATCCTGCCTCTCCAGTGTGTGTCTGTGTTGCTACCAAACTCTCTCTCTCTCTCTGTCTCTCTGTCTCTCTGTCTCTCTGTCTCTCTCTGTCTCTCTCTCTGTCTCTCTGTCTGTCTCTCTCTCTCTCTCTCTGTCCGTCTCTCTCTCTCTCTCTTTCTCTCTTGGTCTTTTACACCCTCTCTTACACACACATCCTTTTGTCTCTCTACCCCTGCAGTTCCCAATGCTGCCAAAGCCTCTTCCTACCTAGTTCTACTTAAGTGATTAGGGAGCCCAGCCTGCTTGCTCTAGCTGGTCTGCTCTGCATGGCTGGGAGGCAAACGCCTCAGCCTTATCCACTCTGCTCTGCTACCGTCTCCTGTCGGTTTGGCTCTGTTCCTCTCTCTCTCTCGCCCTCTCTGTCTCTCTCTCGCCCTCTCTCTCTGTCTCTCTCTCGCCCTCTCTCTCTGTCTCTCTCTCGCCCTCTCTCTCTGTCTCTCTCTCTCGCTCTGTCTCTCTCTCGCCCTCTCTCTCTGTCTCTCTCTCTCTCTCTCGCCTTCTCTCTCTCTCTCGCCCTCTCTGTCTCTCTCGCCCTCTCTCTCTGTCTCTCTCTCTCTCTCGCCCTCTCTCTCTGTCTCTTTCTCGCCCTCTCTCTCTGTTCCTCTCTCTCTCGCCCTCTCTCTGTCTCTCTCTCGCCCTCTCTCTCTGTCTCTCTCTCTGTCTCTCTCTGTGTCTCTGTCTCTGTCTCTCTCTCTCTGGTTTTCCCCTCTGTTTGAGGGAGCAGGAGAGGGACCTCTGCCGTGAAACATTTCCTAATCTTTTACCGCTTAGTCATTTTACTGTCTGAAACAGTCGAAAGTGCAGTTAAGGTGACATGGGACATCCAGCTTTATTCATTGAGTCTTTAGGTTTTGGAAGGGCCTATTGGTTTCACGTTTGGTTAAGTTGTGTGATTGGTTTAAATGCAGAAACCTTTTTTTTTAATATATTTTTTAAAATATATTTTATAAATATAGGATTATATTATGTCTTCATATTATTATATATATACACTATTCTTTTTAAAAACCTTTTAAGAGAGATGGTGTTTGTTTGCAGAATGCCTGGTTGACTGTCTAATAGACCACTGGTGTTGTATCTTTATTAGTGTGTGTGTGTGCGCGCACTCTTTCCCCACATCAGCAGAGAGGACATTAGCTGTGTCTCATGGCTCATTTCCCCGGCCCACCCCTCTCCTCTCTTCCCGCGTTGTGAAGACGCATACTGATCACACATGCTCTGCCCAGCACCGCCTCATCCATCTGTCATCCCTCTCCTCCTCCTCTCATCCCTCTATCATCCCTGTCCTCCTCCTCTTCTCATCCCTCTCCTCCTCTCATCCCTCCATCATCCCTCTCCTCCTCTCATCCCTCGGTCATCCCTCTCCTCCTCCTCTCATCCCTCGGTCATCCCTCTCCTCCTCCTCTCATCCCTCCTCCTCCTCTCATCCCTCGGTCATCCCTCTCTTCCTCCACTCATCCCTGTAATAGCCCTCTCCCACTTCTCCTTCCTCTCTGCACCTCTCCCAGGCCTCTTCCCACTAGCTTTGCTTCGCGCTCCCCCCCCCCCCCCCCCCCCCTCCCTCCCTCCCTCCCTCCCTCCCTCCCTCCCTCCCTCCCTCCCTCCCTCCCTCCCTCCCTCCCTCCCTCCCTCCCTCCTCCTGCTGTCCCCTCATGTTTCTGTCTGTTCGCTCTCCATCCAACTCATCTTCAGCCTGAGATACTTCCTTTTCAAACAGCCTCCAAATTGTGTCCTTCTTCCTACAATTTTGGGTTGTGTATTCAGCAACAGTACATTGCTGTGCTATATTAAACCCCTCCCTCTCCCTCCCCCCCCCCCCCCTCTCTCTCTCTGTGCCCCCCCAGGTGTACATGTACCAGCTGTTCCGCAGCCTGGCCTATATCCATTCCCAGGGCGTGTGTCACAGAGACATCAAGCCTCAGAACCTGCTGGTGGACCCCGAGACGGCCATCCTCAAACTCTGTGACTTTGGCAGGTTAGATCCCGGTCTCTGGCTCCGCCTCTCTCTCCGCTGTCTGCCTGTGTCGTTCTCTCTGTTGTTGTTTACTTTTCACATTTAGTCATTTAGCAAATGCTCTTATCCAGAGATACTTACAGTAAGTACAGGGACATTCCCTCGAGGCAAGTAGGGTGAAGTGCCTTGCCCAAGGACACAATGTCATTTCGCACGGCTGGGAATCTAACAGGCAACCTTCTGATTAATTGCCCGGTTCCCTAACCGCTCAGCCATCTGACCCCCTGTTTCTCTGCGTCTGTGTGTCACTATGTATGGTGTTTCTCCAGTCTGTTGACTGTCTCTTTCCCCCCCCCTCTCTCTTCCTTCTGGTCGTCAGTGCAAAGCAGCTTGTTCGCGGGGAGCCGAACGTGTCCTACATCTGCTCGCGGTACTACCGCGCCCCGGAGCTCATCTTCGGAGCCACCGACTACACGTCCAACATCGACATCTGGTCAGCGGGCTGCGTGCTGGCGGAGCTGCTGCTGGGACAGCCCATCTTCCCCGGAGACAGCGGCGTGGACCAGCTAGTGGAGATCATCAAGGTGAGGGGGACGGACGGGTGGATGAGTGGAGATGGAAGGATGGCCCTGTGTGGGTCAGGTTGCCACGGCGATGGCGAGCACACTCTGAAACCAACCAGCCCGTGTGCTTTCCCCTCCAGGTTCTGGGAACTCCCACGAGAGAGCAGATCCGAGAGATGAACCCCAACTACACAGAGTTTAAATTCCCACAGATCAAAGCACACCCCTGGACAAAGGTACGTTCCCTACCCCACCCCCCCCACACCCCAGGGGGCAGACAGACCCCGGCCGCAGTTTGACTGGATGGTCTGGTGGGAGGAGGTTTCAGAAGAGGGTGTTTGTTCGTCGGAGACGCTCGGGTAGCGCCCGTCGTCGTTTTCTAACCTCAGTTCACCGCCAACGGAACCTGAACACAGCCTCTCTCCTCTGTCCCAGGTGTTTAAGCCCCGCACGCCCGCAGAGGCCATCTCCCTGTGCTCTCGCCTGCTGGAGTACACGCCCGTGACGAGGCTGTCCCCGCTGGAGGCCTGCGCCCACGCCTTCTTCGACGAACTGCGCCAGCCCAGCGCCCGCCTGCCCAGCGGAAGAGACCTGCCCCTGCTCTTCAACTTCAGCCCTGTTGGTGAGACTCACCCCCCTCTCTCTCTCACTGTCATTGTTTCACTCTCTCACACACTCTTTCTCTTGCTCTGTTTTTCCTGCTCTACCTCTCTATTTCTCTCTGTCTGTCTGTCTCTCTACCTGTCTGTCTCTCTCTCTACCTGTCTGTCTCTCTCTCTACCTGTCTGTCTCTTTCTACCTGTCTGTCTCTCTCTCTACCTGTCTGTCTCTTTCTACCTGTCTGTCTCTCTCTCTACCTGTCTGTCTCTCTCTCTCTACCTGTCTGTCTCTCTCTCTCCAGTCATATGTTGTCTGGTGTTAGGTTCTATTTC
Organism: Osmerus mordax; assembly: GCF_038355195.1. Taxonomy (NCBI): domain Eukaryota; kingdom Metazoa; phylum Chordata; class Actinopteri; order Osmeriformes; family Osmeridae; genus Osmerus; species Osmerus mordax. The sequence continues at coordinate 2,959,123 of NC_090055.1, forward strand.
CTTGGTGGGTCTAATCGTGGGGTTTTGTTTGTCTCTCCAGAGCTGTCTATCCAGCCCCAGCTGAACTCCACTCTCATTCCCCCTCACGCTCGCGCTCAGACATCACCTGCCTCACATGGTATGCAGTTTGCCCCTACACACACACACACACACCACCTATCACAAGCTGTTCTTCACGTATGATAACCGCAGTAGTACCACAACGGTATACACGGAAGCGTAAGGCTATAATTGTGGAAAGGCAATTTCTATATGATACATCTTCAAAGTAACAGGTGAAGAGGTGACATTGGAAAAGTAGTGTTACTCCCCAGAATTTTTAAATGTACATTCTACTGACACCGAGCTGTTTGTGTGGCTAAACTCTGAGAGAGCCTCGCTACCTTGCACAACATGTTTATATGGGACAAACAGGGTTTATACTAAAGGGTCCTTTTCCTTTTTCTACCTTTTAATGCTGTACCCCTTTTTTCCAACAGAGGGCAGTGTTTCAGACAGTCCTGCCCAGCCTAGCTCAGCCCCTGGATCCATCAACAACAGCACCTGAACACCCATTCTTCAGTTCCCCCTTCTCCTGGCTTCTCCCCTCCCCCCCCCCCCCCCCCCCCCGCCTTCCCACCCCCCCAACTCTCATCTCCTAGCTCCCTTCTGGCTCCAAACTTCCTATTACGACTCTCATGTCAACACTCACCAACACAGTCATTTCCCCCAGGTTATTTAACAGGTTTGGGTGTAAACACGGTTCTAGTGCTTATCTGTCTGTGTCCCTGTAGGAGGGTGGGGTAGTTCTGATGCTCACAGTGGGGTTCATTAAATAGGGTTCATTAATAAGTAGGCTCAAGGAATGTGTTCATCTGCTCATCCAACACACCAGCTTAGTGAACCTGTCCCTAAGACTACAACAGTGCTGGTTGAGGCAGTTGTGTATGACAGCAAAGTTTATATTTCTTTGGTAGATCAAACCCTGGGGGGAACACTGTATTAAGAATCTCTGCTAATAGATTATACTTTGTTTTTTTGTTTTATTCTCAAATTGTTATGTTTTATTTATTCAATCCCTGCTTTGTTTTCATTAGAGCTGGTGTTGTGGCCGGAGATACTGGGCTGGGGGAAGTCTGTCAGGTTTCTTTCTATGACAGATATCGACAATCTTCCTTTTTTTGTAAAACGTCTACAATACTCTTGGAGAGGACTGTAGAAACCCCCTGGAACCTCCTAGAACCATATTTGTTCTCTGACAGGGTTCTCTGTCTCATGGCGGAGAGGAAACCCATGTTTTTATCTGTTTTATCGGATACCAAATTGCAGCGGCAAGGTCATTAGGGTTTTGCGTTCCTTTTTATTTTTTTTCGGCTGCATTTTAGATGAAGTGAGATTTTATACGCTTTTTTCCAGTTGGGTGACGACCCATCCAAGTCCGTTGCAGTGAGGGAATGTCTCTGTGGAGTTTTAAGTCTTAAATGTATTTTATTTGAACAAGAGGAAACTATCTAGGAATGGGAATATCCATATTTAGTTCCTGTACGTCTTTGCCCCCGTCTCTTTAGCTGGGAAGATCATTTATTTTCTTTTACCTGAGTCAGTAGATACTGTTCAGCTCCAAAAGCATGGTAGCAGAGACTGAGCGCTACCTGTGGGTGCTGTCCTCAATCCACATAACCTGCACGCAATTGGCTGGAGCTGAGCTCATTCAATTCCACAGTAGAGGCCGTTCTTGTACCCCGTCCAAAGCCCTACATTTTCTATCTGCTGTCGCCTTGCAGATTAGCAAACGGCCCATTCAGAGACGTGTGCGTCTGGGAGGTTTCTCCCAGTGCTTACATGCCAGGACTGACTTGGCCAGTCTGGTTGAAAGACAATTTGACACTCCCGTTTTTTTCTTTTTTCTGTCTATTGTCTCAACGCACAATTTCACTGCATGTAGAGTCCAACACCAACAGTTTGTCATCACGTCTGTGTTTGTGTGTCTTGTGGCGTAAGCATGACACCGGCGCGTGTGTTCGACAGGCCCCCCACCCCCGCTTTCCCCCACACCAACTCTATGGACCTCTGCCTCAGTACCTGTGACCGTGAGTGCTGATCCTCACCCCACCAGACCGGGGGCGCGTGCGGGCCTGTGTCCCGCCTCCCAGAGACCCTGCCAGTAGCATCAGTCACTCATTCAACCGCCACTCGGACATGCATGTTAGAGCACACTGGTACTTCCTTCCTGCCTGCCTGCCCACCACAACGATAGCTGGAATCAGAACACCTTTTTTAGGGAGGGGGGGGGGGAAGAAATCTAAATATTGCCCAACCACTTGTGGAGCCTCCTTGTCTTCTTCCATTGCTCCCCTCCTACCTCTGCCACCACCCCCGCTATGTCCTTCCTTCCTTTCACTGCTAAACTGTAAATATCAAGTACCTTTATTTTTTTTTGTTTTATTTTTTTGTTTGTTATTATTGTTATTATATTGTTGTACTTGTAATTTCTTTATTTTTTCGTTTCTTCTCTAGTAGAGTCGTAGCAGCGACCAAGCTCCCTCGAGTCTCATTCTGTAAATACGATTTCATTTCAGTCCCTGGTTCAGGGGGGGAAAACAGAACAAAATGTTTCTCTCGTTGTTAGTCTCTCTCCCTCCATTTCTCTCTTGTTGCCTTTCCCCTCACCCCCCTCATAAATATTGTCATTATCGTTTTTATTTATTGTATTTTTTTTTTTCTTTTCCTTAGAACGATTTCTCTCTAAGGGGGGAGGAAGGGTTTCAAGTTGAAAGGTTTGTTTTGTAAGAATTTTAACACAAGTCACATGTCCTGACATCCAAGATACTGTACTTTGATCTCAGCGTCAGAGCATTTCCTAGCACGGATCTAGTATTTTTTTTTTGCAGGTACACATGCTATCCAGTAGGTGGAGCTACAGGTTTGCCGTTTTAAATGTGAAGGGAATGTCACGACTGTGGGTCCATGGTAACGGTGTTGGGCCCAGTACCCATGGTCGAGGAGCAGAAGGCCTATAGGTGGCCTGCTAATACTGCTGTCTCTGGGTGGGTTGTACCCTGCCCCACAACCTTTACCATCCCCTGCATCTCAATGACCCCTGTTTCCTTTTAGCCTTTTTAGTACGACTGTAGTGGGGCAAACCTGTTCAGTTTCTTGTGCGTGCTGACACAAATCTATGAATGACCTATGACCTATTGAGAGCGACCTTTCAGAATGTGTGTGTGTGTGTGTGTGCGTGCGTGCGCTGTTTGGGAGTGTGGATACATTTCGCAGAACTCTTGTGCCCCATTATGTTTCCCTGATATGAAGAGATGACTCTCTTATTGCTTTCTGTAAAAAAAAAAAAAACTATTTTCTGTCATACAATGGTTTTAATTTGTTGTGGTTCCTGCTCCTTCATCATCCTACTGGAGGATCAGAGGATCTTTGGTGGGAAATTGAATGGTTGTGAAAGGAGGGGATGATGGAGAGAGAGAGAGGGACGGAGGGAGAGAGACTGTGTTTTTGTTTGTTGGTATAAATAATTAAACTCATTAATAAAGATATGAAACTGCTCCCGTTTCTAGTGTGTGTCAACAACACAGGTGTCTTGAAATTGCTTGTGTGGGCCCACCTGTGGATGAGACAGGAATCATGCTGAGAGACTGGATGAGAGCTACTTCCAAACATCTCCCTAATGGAGACTTTTTAGTTTTGGTGAGCGTGTTTTAGCAAGCCTACAGAGGATGTAACAAATTAACGGCGTGAGAGCTGTTTAGTCACAAGTCAGGTGACGTCAGAGCAAGCCAGAATGCCACAACGGCTCTGGTTAGTAGTATTTCATGCTTTGGATTCATTTACATTTAGTCATTTAGCAGACACTCTTATCCAGAGCGACTTAAAGGAAGTCCAGGGAAATTCCCCCGAGACAAGTAGGGTGAAGTGCCTTGCCCAAGGACACAATGGCAATTCGGCACAGCCTGGAATTGAACCGGCAACCTTCTGATTAGTAGCCTGATTCCCTAACCGCTCAGCCATCTGACGCCCATTCATCTGTAGAATGTCCAATGAGTGACATCCCTCCCAAGAAAAAGAGATGTGCAATCTTCCTGTCTCTCATGACTGGTTTACAGACCTGTAACGGGAGGGAACACTGTTTGGGAAAAGGAGATTTGGTCATGTAACTGATTTGAGTCATGCTGAAATGAATCAGTGACCTTGATCAGTGTTTCATTTCTCCACAAGTTCTGGGCATGAGCATGACGCCCATGTCGCCATTCTCAGTTGGAAGAATGGAACAGAGATGTTCTACGGAACACCCAGAAGAATTCCAATCCAAACTTCCCCATCAGACATGACTCCCAGGCCCCCTGGGGTCAGGAGAGGGTAGGATTTAACGAAGTCTCCGGATGTCTGTGTTCACTTTCTCCTTTTACTCTTTTCTCCCGTGTTCAATAGAAACTATTTATAGACTTACAGAACCGCTGATGCCTGGAGCTTTAGTCCACCTCTCAGTTACAGCCTCACCCGAGTATAGAGGTTTGACCGCCCTCTACCTCAGCTTCGTGGCACGAGATTTGAGAGTGGTAACGATCATGAGTGAGAGTAGAGAGGCTGGACGAAGAGAGAAGAGGAATACGGGAAAGAACAGGAAGTAGGGCGAGAGACGTGGAGAGACTAGGAAAGTAAGAGAGACCTGGAAAGGGCAGGGTGTCTAGGGGGAGAGAAGTCGATGTAGAACTAAAGGGGAGCCATTTTTTAACGTCCAATTGCACACTGCATTGCAAGCAGTGGCACTCTGCCCCCTAGAATCCACGCCACATTCTTCATTGCAAAGCACTTATCTGCAACGTCCTCAACTTCACTGATAGGATGTGTCAAGGTTGAATAATGTTATTCTACAGTTCACAGAGCAGCCTACATAGTTTCAGTGGAGATTGATGGGCCCCAGACCCACTGGCTGTTTGCCCAGCTAGCTCTTTAATACAATTTGGACTCAGGTTAAACGATATTATCCCCTCTCCCCTTTAGATAGCTGTTCCTCTTCTCAATCACTGAGGAGGGAATTAAGAGTGCAAAACGTAATTCAGGGAAATAAGTTGAGTAGGACCAGGTATTTCCACTAACCGTAGAGTTAAAGAATTGTGATGGAGAATGGGTGGGTTAAGCCATAAAAAAAAAATTTGGCCCATGGTTGAAGTGTATGTTTAATTGCTTTGGGATTAAACCTCAATGTGTAATTAAAGACTTCTGAGGTAATGAATGTCACTTTGCAAGCCTAAGTGTCTCCAGCTAGACAATTTGTTATGAAAAGTTATTACTGTTAAAGGTCTTGGGCTATATAATTTGCATTATCCCGATGGGAAAGAAGTTGTCACAATTTTAACAACCAATCATTTTTTCATCTGTAAACAAAAAAAAAGACATAAATCAGACATCTAACAATGTACAGAAGATGGCCTTAATTAACCATATGACTTTGATGACTTAATTCGAAGGACCACACACATCAAGCCACAGTGTGGCTGGACATCGTTGACCAATTTGGGAACGGTGCACAGTGCAGACGTCAAGTGGTCTATTTTGTGTAGACGAATGCTATTGGTGTTTGGCGCTGTAGTTCAGCCTATCGGATAGAGTCTTGCTAGCGTGTTAAAAAAACTGTTTCCCTCAAAGGAACATATTCCTGAGAAGATACGCTGTACAGCATATTAGTTCGGTGAGTAACTATATGACTTTTATTTGTCATACCACTAGTGTCACTTTTACACACAGGATAGGGTTTTGGGTACAGATGTATATTGTGGAGTCTCAACGGGGGGAGACATTCAACGTTTACATTGAACAGACGGACGCCATTAAACCACCGAAGAAGCGAAACGCCACCCTTCTTCTTCGGTTGCTTCTTTCAGCAAAGAAGAGGAAAATGCACTTGGAAGAGCGACTGTCAGCTGACTAGTGGTGGAGTGAAGTTAGCTAGCTGGCAAGCTACTTTACACTGAACATAAAACATTTATATGATAGGAATGTTAATACTTTAGCGGCTAACCAGCTAACGACGTTAGCATTAGCTTGCTTGGTTAGCAATCCAGGCTAACTTTGATTGCTACCAGAGATACCGTATCCGCCATCTCTTTTTGGCGCTGAAGCTATCATCGTGGTCATTTTGCTAACCGAGACCTTGGAGTTGCTTGTACACAGCTAGATCACTATCAAATAACATTATTTGATAGTTCTAGTCTACTTCTTCGTGTTCTTAAATAAAAAAAAAACATTTAGAAATCTATAGATAGCTGTGTACAAATTAATTTACAGAGTGATATAGAGTTGACAAAAGTCATAATTACAAGCGAGACAACTAGTTCGGATTTTGTTTGGTACAGTAATAACGTTACAGTAATCTTAACGTTAATAACCCCATGATTTATACTCAACATCTTCCCTGACAGCGTAAAGCCAGACACGTATTTTATGCATTCCAGCCCACTGAGCCTCCACTGATGTTAACGACGCCTACAGTTAACACTCACGCTGTCCCGTAGTGTCTATTCACTGCAGCGTGAATCAGACCTGCTGGGCGACTGTGAAGTTGAGTGGTAGCCAGACTGAGATAGACGCAAATATGCAAAGGCTAATCACGCGCATCATGGGTGTTTAAATAAAGCCGTTCTCCTTGATGTAGTCTATGGACTTCTATACATGAATTGTCAGACAGCCTTGGTAGATCGGTCACATTAAAACATCATATAACCGTTATTTCCAGTTGGTCTTTCATGTAGTTTCTGTTCGTGGTGTGTGCACGTAACTGCACCTAGCCTATTTTGGTCAGGAGAGGGCAGTAGTGACATCAAACTTAACATTTAGATCCCTTCCAGGGTTTCGAATCATTTGTATAGAAATACTACGCAGCGATAAATATGTTTGATGGGCAATGTATGCTTAAAGGTGTAGTGCTATACTGAAGCATGATTGTGAGGGTGATCATTTGTGCACTTCAATGCTTGTGTGGTGTGTCATGAATCTGGTACCTGAGTTTTGGGGTGTTGAGTGTCTTGGGGCCCACGCTGTTGCACTGGTGATGTGCAGTGTTTCTCCTCCGGGGGAGCGCACGGGGTACGTGGAGGTAAAACAGGGGGTACGTGAGAGAAAATTGAAAAACAAGAGAGTAAATCATGAAAATATGGGTACATTTACATACCTACACAATATAAATAAGAGTATAAGAAAAATCAGGAAAAGACCCCCAAAAGTCTGAGAACCCCTGTTCTAGTCTAACCTATCACCATGTCTCTCCCTCTCTCTCTGTGTCTCTTTCTCTGTCCTTCCCCCCCTCTCTCTCTGTGTCTCTCTCTCTGTCCTTCCCCCCCCCCTCTCTCTGTGTCTCTCTCTCTGTCCTTCCCCCCCTCTCTCTCTGTGTCTCTCTCTCTGTCCTTCCCCCCCTCTCTCTCTGTGTCTCTCTGTCCTTCCCCCCCTCTCTCTCTGTGTCTCTCTCTCCCTCTCTCCAGCAGCCATGGACATGGACAGCTCTTCAGTGTACATGTGCTTCCCCTGCTACCAGGAGTTCAACACCCTCGAAGAAGTTCTCACTCACCAGATGACCTGCACAGCAGAAGCGGTGGCACCCCCAGTGGCCACAGATGAAACTGCAGTGATGTCACTTCCTACACTTCAGACAGAGGTAACCGTCAGAATGAGCTCCACGGTGCTGGATGCCGGGTGAGCGCCTGGCTCCAGCCGAGGTCTCCCTCAGTGTCTGTGGTGATATGGCAGTCGGCCCTCCTTTACATGCATCTTTCTCTTTAAGTTGATCAGAGTTGCTGGTATTGGTGCACTGAGTAAGCATACCCTGGTAGTGTATCACATTTACATTTAGTCATTTAGCAGACGTTCTTATCCAGAGCGACTTACAGTAAGTACAGGGACATTCCCCCGATGCAAGTAGGGTGAAGTGCCTTGCCCAAGGACACAACGTCATTTGGCACGGCCGGAAATCGAACTGGCAACCTTCAGATTACTAGCCCGCTTCCCTCACCACTCAGCCACCTGACTCCAAGTGAATGTCTCTGCGTTAAATGTCCGTGCTCTACTGTGCATGTGACTTCTATAGGGTTTCCATTGTTGGGTTAAAAAACATCCCTTGGGAACTGGGGAGCCTTGTGGCCTTGTCTTGCACAATGCATTGTGTTCCACAGTCTACCCAGTCCAGAGAGGGGAAATAGATCTTCCATTATGCCATGGATTTTCTGCTTTGAAGCCCTTTGGGCTTTATTTCAACAGAAACGATGTTCAGCTCCATTAATCCGTAGTTCTAGAAAGAATCCTGTGTCCATCTCTGTTGCGTCGCAGGTTCTGTAATGAGTAGAAATATTCTGCTCTCATTGAGTCATACTTGGCATCAGTGCGAGTGCTGCCGTCCTTGTTCCTGTGACAGCTACAGTAAGCCCGACGGTTACAAAAACAAGACGTACAGTCTGTGAGTGACGTTTACCAGCAAGCACACAGAGAGAGAGAGAGGGAGAGAGAGAGAGAGAGAGGGAGAGTGAGGGAGAGTGAGGGAGAGAGGGAGAGAGGGGGACTGTCTTCACTTGCAGCTCAGGGCTATAAAGCAGGGTGTCACAAGTGACAGGCAGATTGCATCTTGAGTTGCCATGGAGAGGGGGGCGGGGGGGTAGAGCATGAGGAAGGGGGGGGGGGGGGGGTGAGCTTGCTTGAGAGTGATGTATCGCTCAGTGCCCACCCCTCTATTCCTGATGGATCGCTCATTGGCCTCCTCACAAATGAATCAGCTGGAGGAACACTATCGAAGTGCCTGGTGGCAGTCTGGCTGTGCTCTGTCATCAGCCGGGTCATTACCGCCACTCTGACTTCATTAGCTGGATTAGGATTATTTTCTTGTAGCATAAAGGCGACATTGCTGTAAAACACGAGGTGTTTACATATCCCATGAATTTGGGCTGTTATTATACTCTGAATCACCTTTCCCACCCTCACATCCTCTGAACAGCAATTCAGACACTCAGAACTGTAATTATGGGAAATGGGCTTGAAGGAAATCGGGAGTTTTGCTTTTTTATCACTAAAAGGCAATGTGGAGGATCACCGCAGATGTAGAAACGGTTTGTATTATGGGAACAAAATGATGTAGCAATCTTTCTCACCAGTGCGCATAGATCAAGTGCTATTGAAGGGGGACAGTGCGCGCTAAAATGGTGTGCTCTTCAATTGATTTAATCACATGTTTATGCATATGCCATATTTCAGTACACTTTGCAAAGATCAAGCGCTATTGAAGAGAAGTGTTGCGTGCTTGAATGGCGAGCTCCCTCGATTGATTTAATCACATGTTTATACACTTGTAGTTTTTTTCTTCCAGTACAGTTCCCAGAGTAAAATCAGTGATTAAGTCCATTAACTTCATGTAGTAAAATATTTGTTTGATGGAGGATGGAGGATGGAGTTACTGAACTGGAGTCTATTTGAAAACGTTACCTCATCAGTAGAGACGCATGACACCGTGAGGTCACTGGTCTGCATGACACTGTGAGGTCACTGGTCTGCATGACACTGTGAGGTCACTGGTCTGCAGGACACCATGTGAGGTCACTGGTCTGCATGACACTGTGAGGTCACTGGTCTGCAGGACACCGTGTGAGGTCACTGGTCTGCAGGACACCGTGAGGTCACTGGTCTGCATGACACCGTGTGAGGTCACTGGTCTGCATGACACGGTGTGAGGTCACTGGTCTGCAGGACACCGTGTGAGGTCACTGGTCTGCAGGACACGTGTGAGGTCACTGGTCTGCATGACACGGTGTGAGGTCACTGGTCTGCAGGACACGGTGTGAGGTCACTGGTCTGCATGACACTGTGTTTAATTGCGTGAATAAGATGCCAAATTACTGTAATTTTGTGCCTTGCCCAAGGACACAACATTAATTGGCTCGGCCGGGAACCGGCAACCTTCAGATTACTAGCCCGATTCCCTAACCGCTCAGCCACCCGACTCCCCCACTATACACCATTGCCTTAGCTAGTACCCAGGAGCCTTTGCGGTTCCTTGTTGGTGCCCACTGCAGGGCTCCAGACTAACTTGTTGCCTTGGTTGCACTGGTGCGCCTAACTTTTTTTATTTAGGTGCACCAGCACAAAATTTAGGTGCACCCAAATTTTTCCTTGCGTCGCCACAATTTCAAGGTCACCTTTTTATTACGCTCCATATACATTCATATATATTATGTAAATGATCTTAAACAAGAAAAAGGTGTAGGTAAATATATATTTATATATATATATATTTTATTTTATTTTATTTGAAGCACAATCATACTGTAGCCTATATATATATTTTAAGTGCTTCACTGAGCTACCAAACTAAAACATTTTAAGCAAAATAAAACATTTCAAAATAGAAAGTGCTACTGTTTAAAAGTGCTTCCCTGAACTGAGACCTAACATTTCATGGCTCAAAGTCTTATAGCAGGTCCCACCTTGCTGTCGCATGCCCTTCAGATGGCCAACACCTGTAATTTGGCCTTCTTGCCCTATGGCCTTGGCTAAATCATCTTGCCACACTCTCCCTAGTTTCAAAATCCTAGCTCCATGGGTTAGCTCCATGGCCCAGCTTCGTAACTCAGGGGTCCGCAATTCATTTTTACAAGGGGCCACATGAGAAACCTGAAATGTGTTGGAGGGCCTCATCAATTTGCTCACTATTCATTTTCTCCTATTGTAAAAAGCAGTAAAGTATATATTTTGATTAGCTGCTACTGGTTATCAGAAGAATAAGGATATTCTGTAAATATTTATATAAATATTTTAGATTTTGGTGTAGGTCAAATAGGAAAGATTATAGAAGTAATAAACAGTATAAACATCAACAACAGTGTTTCATTTTATTTGTAACCAGTTTATTTGTAACCAGTTAATCATTGTATGGCACGGGCCATACAATGATTAATGATTAACTGGTTTGCTAAACTGACTCTCTGGTGCTCAGGTCGTAATTTCAATCACACAGCACGGAGTTACAGGAATATCTGGACCACAGCCAATCAGAGGCAAAGACCCGCCCCATCTCTGTCTCTGATTGGTTTAGACCACGATATGATCCAACCATGAGTGTCAGTTCCGTCTTAGGATAACAAACGCTTCGTTTGTGGAGAGACAGCGGATGCGAGGAGGTTAGGTGCACCGGTGCGACCTAGGAAAAAATTTAGTCGCACCCGTACACATTTTGGTGTACCAAATTGGTCGCACTCTAGAGCCCTGCACTGTGTTGCTGGGGAGTCATCTTCCTGTAGGTTTTCATTCCAACCATAATCCAGCACACTTCATTTGAAGAATTAGTTGGCTGACAAGCTGAATCATGTTTCCTACAACCGGGGTTGGAGTGGAACGTCTCCAGGAACAAGGTTGGACAGCCCTGACCTATTCCGTTTTTTACATTAAGTCTTTTTCAGCGAACACGGGACTGAAACACTTATCATGTGACACACGCCGCCTCGAAACCAAGCCGCTTCCGAAAGAAAACGGTATTAACCTTGACCTTGAGCTTTTTATTTCTGCCTTTATCATCCAAACGGAGGGAGCGCGGAGCACAGGCCCACGCCCCAGGGAGCGACCTCCTGAACCCTGGCTGATGGGCCTGTGATATGTATCACCACAGCCAGCCCCTTATCTCCCATGTCTGCCACGCTCCCCCAAAGGAACACACAGCTGCTCTCAATGACCCCCCCCCCCCAACCCCAGGAACACGGAGCGCTCATCGCTCGCCTGCCAAACACTGCACTCCAGGATGACTGAGTCAGCCCAATTAAACAGTGTGCATTTTATTAAGACCGTCTTGCCGATGGATGCCGTGAGACCACAGGGGGGGGGGGGGTGAGGAGAAAGGTGGGAGTGTGTTGGCTTACGGTTCCTCGGGTTGTTCGTGAAAGCTAGGTTAAACGGTATAACCAGCCAGCGTTCACATGGGTCTCTCTCTGTAACTCAGTTTTGTTTTTGTTTTGTTTGTTTGTTCTTTACACCCCCTCCCTCCCTCCCTCCCTCCCTCCCTCCCTCCCTCCCTCCCTCCCTCCCTCCCTCCCTCCCTCCCTCCCTCCCTCCCTCCCTCCCTCCCTCCCTCCCTCCCTCCCTCCCTCCCTCCCTCCCTCCCTCCCTCCCTCCCTCCCTCCCTCCCTCCCTCCCTCCCTCCCTCCCTCCCTCCCTCCCTCCCTCCCCTAACTGCAGGAGCTCATAACTCAGGCCGACGCTTCACTCACGGCACACCAGGCCCAGTCGGTCGTCTCGCTGGTCTACCCCGTGTCCAGCGGCTCCATCCAGGCCGCAGAGAGCCCCAGGAAGCCCTCTTTCTCCGACCAGCCCCGGATCCTCTACCAGTGCGGCGACTGCAACGCTCTCTTCAACGCTCTGCCCATGTGGCAGAAGCATCGCAAGGAAGGGCTCTGTCTGCAAGACAAGACCCAACCCGATCAAGACCCAGGACCCGATCTGGAACCCTTCGAGACGCAGCCCGGGTCAGAGATGGTTCCGGATGGGAACGCGGAGGCCGAGACGGCTTTAGAACCCGACGGCTCCGACGGGGAACGGCCCCACACGGGGGAAGGGGCTGAAATCGAAACCCAACAACCAAATACAGGTGAGCCTGTCGCAGAGGAGGAACACTTGGAAGGACAGAATGAGGACGCGACCGAGAATACCGCGACGCCGGGCGAATCCATGCTCGCAGCTCCGGAAGACCCGTGTCAGACCGACCCCGCTCCCCCCCTGGACCCGGCCGCCCCCGACCCAGAACCAGAGGACGGCTCCACCCCCCGGAGGAGGGGGGCCCTCAAGAAAATCAAGCCCCCGTCCAGCCTGCTGTGCGTGGACTGCGGCGCCTGCTTCGCCCTGGTGTCCGAGCTGGTGTCCCACCGCAAGGCCCAGCACGGTCTGGAGGAGGCCCTGCATCGCTGCACCGTGTGCGGGGAGAGCTTCCTCAACACCACCCTCTTCCTCTACCACCGCAAGCAGCACCGCCAGCTCGGCGAGGAAAGGCCCAGGGACGGGAGCAAAGAGGCCACGGACCAGACCCATCACGTTCAGGAGAACCCCCCCGTGCAAGAGGAGGTCGTGGAAGAGTCCATCGCGGATTTCGAGGGGGTGTCCGGCGTCCAGAGCAACGGGACTGAGTGTCTGGAGGCGGCGTCCAGCGCGGTGCCCGCGCCCACCTTGCTGTGCGCCCAGTGCGGGAACGCCTGCAGCTCCGAGGAGGATCTGTCCGCCCACCGCGCCAGGGAGCACGGCCTGGAGAAGGCCCTGCACCTCTGCTCCCAGTGTGGGCTGAGCTTCATGAACACCACCCAGTACCTCTACCATCGCCGCCAGCACCGGGCCGCACCGGCCCCCAGGGCGGAGGAAACGGGGGAAGGTGTGACCGTCACCACCCCCGTGAAGGTCCAAAGCACCCAGAAGAGGATGCTGTCATCCCCTGTGGCCTCGGGCCAGCCCCAGCCCAAGAGGGCCACGCCCACCATCAGGATTCTCAGCATGAACACACTTAAAGGTAATTTGAAACGTTGAGGTAGTCAGGTCGTTATTAGAGATTGTAAAAAAAAAAAAAAAAGTGTTTGTTAGTTTTACTTACTAATTTGTGGTGATTTGACATTCGGTGAGCTCAAACACACAAATGATTAGCATATGCAAACCGAGGAGTACTCTCACAGCTGGTAGCTGTTATAAACACAGCTACCAGCTTCAACAGTCCTGTCCATTTTTGTCACTGTCCATTCTGTCACTGTCCATTCTTGTCACTGTCCTTTGTGTCACTGTCCATTTTTGTCACCTTTCATTGTGTCACTGTCCATTCCCCCTGCCTCGCCAGAAGCCAACAGTGCCAAATCCGTCGCTAACGAGGACTTTGAGGACAGCCTGGCGACCGAGGGCGAGCCCCCCGGCCAGCCCCCCCCCTCAGACGCCAGCAACCTGCCCGCCCCGGCCAAGCTGCTCCAGGACTGGTCCCGCACCCCCCTACCTCACGTCTGCCCCCACTGCGGCAAGACCTTCACCCGCCGGGTGTTCCTGCGAGCTCACGTCTTCAGCCACACAGGAGAGAAGCTCTTCACATGCAAGGTGAGTGCTGGCTCGATTGGCCCCCCCCTCGCATCCAGTCAAGGGGCCAAGGTGAGTGCTGGCTCGATTGGCTCCCCCCTCGCATCCAGTCAAGGGGCCAAGGTGAGTGCTGGCTCGATTGGCTCCCCCCTCGCATCCAGTCAAGGGGCCAAGGCTATGAATCTACCCAGGGGGTATCTGTTAGCGCGGTAACCAGTGTAACATGGGAGTCAGGTGGCTGAGCGGTTAGGGAAGCGGGCTTGTAATCAGAAGGTTGCCAGTTCGATTCCCGGCCGTGCCAGATGACGTTGTGTCCTTGGGCAAGGCACTTCACCCTACTTGCCTCAGGGAGAATGTCCCTGTACTTACTGTAAGTCGCTCTGGATAAGAGCGTCTGCTAAATGACTAAAAGTAAAGTAAGTAAACATTCAACCGCAGTTTTCTCGCGTCGTGTCGTTGACGTGCTCCGTGACGCCTTCTTTTTCCTTTTCTTCCGGATTTCGTTGCGAAGGTGTGCAACAAGTCGTTCGCCTCGTCGCCCAACCTGCTGCGCCACAGCCTGACCCACATGGGCACCAAGCCCTACCCCTGCCCCGTGTGTGGCAAGCGCTTCGCCCAGGCGGGCACCCTGAAAAGACACGCCCTCACCCACTCCCAGGCGCAGGATGCCAAGCGACGGCGCCGGGCCCGCGTCACGGTCAGTGTGCCAACGTCAAAACTGCAGCTTGGTGCTAAAGCTGGTATTCATATTGGACATACAGAAAAAAAACAAGATATCTTCCTCCATTTCTCTCTCTCGCTCTATCTCTATACATGCATACACACACACACTAAAACAAGAGCATTCACCATCCAGACGCTTTCTTAGAGTACAAAGAGTCTTTCATTTCTTTTTCACCATTTGTTCTTTCCTGTGTGGCTGTGTGGCTGTGTGACTGTGACTGTGTGACTGTGTGACTGTGTGACTGTGTGACTGTGTGACTGTGTGAATGTGTGACTGTGTGACTGTGTGGCTGTGTGACTGTGTGACTGTGTGAATGTGTGACTGTGTGACTCTGACTGTGTGACTGTGTGACTCTGTGGCTGCGTTCATCAGAGGGGACCAGAAGAGGGCGATGGGGGCTTCAAGCTGTTCTCCTGTCCAAACTGCACGGCCCGCTTCCAGACCGAGGAACAGCTTCAGGACCACAGGTACCTCACGCCACACACCTCCAGCCAAACCCAAACCCAAAGATGCTTCCACCGTCTGGATTGAGACCGTGCCCTCCAGCAGCCTCCTGCCGGCAGCAGGGTCGCTGCACGGCTTCTTCCAACACGTATGCAGCCACATATGCAGCGACCGTTGGGCTAATTATCGCTACAGGCGTTCTGCTGTAGCTGCCCTCTCTCCCCACCCCTGGCTGGACATGTTAGCAGAGCCAGGGAGCCCACAGGTGCAGCAGGGAGCTAAGCTGGGTGGTAGACAGAGAGCCAGAGATGCCTGCACCCCCCTCCCCTCGCCCCCCCCCCCCCCCCCCCACAGGCCCTTCCCCCTCCCGGCTCCCAGACATGCATGATTGACAGATGGAAGAAGAGCAAATGAAGATGATAACGATACAGAGAAGATCGGCGAGGCGGGGGGAGAGGGGGGGGTGGAGGAAGCAATTGGCTCACACTCTTGACCCTGCAGCCAGTAGGAGGGCGTGATCAGGGGAAGGAATAGAGCCTTCCTCTTGAACCGTCTCTCGCATGGGGGTTAGAGAAGGCATGGCGGTTAGAGAAGGCATGGAGGTTAGAGAAGGCATGGGGGTTAGAGAAGGCATGGCGGTTAGAGAAGGCATGGAGGTTAGAGAAGGCATGGGGGTTAGAGAAGGCATGGAGGTTAGAGAAGGCATGGTGGTTAGAGAAGGCATGGTGGTTAGAGAAGGCATGGAGGTTAGAGAAGGCATGGAGGTTAGAGAAGGCATGGTGGTTAGAGAAGGCATGGAGGTTAGAGAAGGCATGGAGGTTAGAGAAGGCATGGAGGTTAGAGAAGGCATGGAGGTTAGAGAAGGCATGGTGGTTAGAGAAGGCATGGAGGTTAGAGAAGGCATGGAGGTTAGAGAAGGCATGGAGGTTAGAGAAGGCATGGAGGTTAGAGAAGGCATGGAGGTTAGAGAAGGCATGGAGGTTAGAGAAGGCATGGGGGTTAGAGAAGGCATGGGGGTTAGAGAAGGCATGGTGGCTAGAGAAGGCATGGTGGTTAGAGAAGGCATGGGGGTCAAGGTCAGAGTACCTACTCTCTATCCTCTCACTAGAGAGGGTTGGAGGGGGAGCGGATAGGACCTGGACTGAAGGAATGAATTATTTATATATATTTTTGCCTCACCTCGCCTTGAAATATTGATTCTTATTGTCAGCTTAGTACAAAGGGCTGAGCAGTTGCTCTGCTCCTGAGCTGTGAGGTTCCTCTCCATCCCCATATTAAGAGATGAGTTAAGTACTTTACAATCCCATTACCCTCGCTCCATCGTGAATGATGTATAAAAGTCTGTGTTGATTTTTTTTTTAAGTGCTCCATAATGATCATTCATCTAAGCGGCGTTGCACGGACCGTGTTAAGACAGCGTTTGGAAAACGGCTTTGTTGTCAAGGCGTTTCGAGAGATACTGATCGCTCGGGTCAGTTCAGATCTCTTAAAATTCCTTATTGATCAAACGGCACAGATACGGCTGCTGGAATACACGCGTTTCATCCTCCCAACGGACGGATACGGAGGAACATTATATAATGCATAAATATAGCCGCACACACTCCCCCAGTTTACTCCTGTTCTGTAATCTCAGGCTATTACGCAGCCCACTTCTACCTGTTGGTTTTACCTTAAAAGGCTCCAAAGCTGGCCTAAGCAGACGCAGCTGGACAGTAATCCCCATCCAGGTGACAGTAAAGGTGATACTTAACATGTGCTTGTAGTTCCCTCTAATGGGTTCGGATTTAAGGGCTCTGAAAGTTGCTCACGTCATGCGACTTAGCCAGGCAACATTTCTGTATTATTATTTCGAATAGGTATAGTGGTTTGTAGTATTATTTGTATTTTTATCAGCGCTAGTGAGGAATGCCGCCATAAACTTGTTTCTTCTCTTATCTAATTTCCCTTTTTTCTTGAGAAAAGCGTGTACCGTAGCAGTATGAAAAGCTTTAGTGATAATGTTGCCCTCCCTCCCTCCCTCCCTCCCTCCCTCCCTCCCTCCCTCCCTCCCTCCCTCCCTCCCTCCCTCCCTCCCTCCCTCCCTCCCTCCCTCCCTCCCTCCCTCCCTCCCTCCCTCCCTCCCTCCCTCCCTCCCTCCCTCCCTCCCTCCCTCCCTAGGTTGCTCCACACCAGTCACCCGTTCCCCTGCTCAGTGTGTGGGATGGCCTTCAAGCGCAGGAAGGAGCTGGATCTGCACTCTCTCTCCCATCAAGGTAAGAGGTCAGGGGTCACCGTCAGTGTGTGGAGAGAGAGTGAGAGAGAGCGAGAGAGAGAGAGAGAGCGAGAGAGAGAGAGAGAGCGAGAGAGAGAGAGAGCGAGAGAGAGCTACTATACCATTCGTTAATAGTGTCTCATAAATGTTCCTTTAAGCAATTGTTCTAGTTCTACCCTGAGTTGTGTGTGTGTGCGAGCAAGAGTGAGAACGTGTTCATGTATTAATTTAGTCTTTTCCACAAACGACAGAAGAAAAAAGATGTGCCGCGATTTACGCTCAACCCCCGATCGTTCCTGTTTCCCTCCCCGGCCTTGGTTCTAATGGAGGTCTATTAGATATGATGTTCCCATCAGTTCAACTTGCAGTGAATTACTATTGATTGACGCAAAGCCTGCAGCGCGTGCCCCGCTTGCTATCTCTCCGGGAGGTCGAGGCTGTTTATCTACAAACACACACACACACACATCTTTCTCCTACACGCATTGTTTCCCACGATGCATTAGGCCAATGAATTTCCATTGATTCGTTGGGGGGGGGGGGAGGGAGGGGGAGAGGGGTTGTAAATTAATTGGGTCAAAACAACGTTGATCTTAATCAGGCAGGGCTCCGTCACGGCAACCTCGTTAGCGTCAAGCCCCGAGATGCTCCTCCCCCCCCCCTGCTCCCGTGTCAGCGACCCAGACACCCCTCCGAGCGACGTGATTGGTAGAATCTGTCCATTGATCTATCGGGGAGAGGGGTGGGGGGATGAATGGAGATCATCCTTATGAACCATCCAAATAGCGATCGGCAACATGACCAGCAAGACAAGCTAGTTGTTGCCCTGGCAACTGCGGATGCTAACTGGAGGATCGCCACTGGGAACATCAAAGCCGATTCCACTGTTTGCTTCTTCGGCTGCTTCTCACACTGGGAGACCCACAGAGACAGTGACTGGAGTTTGTCAAGACAGTTATTAGAAGTATGTGTGTGTGTGTGTCCATGGGCTGTGTGTTTGGTTTCTGTGCAGTATGTCCCAACAGAATTCCTACATCTATATCTGAGCTAGTTTGATACACATCTCCTGTTTATTTGGGAAACCAAGGAGGAGCCTAGATACGGGGGGGATGTAGGGCTGAGCGGTTAGGGAATCGGACTAGTAATCAGAAGGTTGCAGGTTCGATTCCTGGCCATGCAAATGACGTTGTGTCCTTGGGTTAAATGACTAAATGTAAATGTAGATACAGTATCTAGAGTCTACCTACCCAGGTGTGTGACCTCTCTCCTCCCCAGATAAGGAGCCTGCGTCCTGCCCCCACTGCTGGGCCCAGTTTGTCAACCAGTCGGTCTTGGACATCCACCTGCAGCGCTGCCCTGAGACGGAGGAGAACAAGAGCCTGGGCCGGGGCCGCGGCCAGGGCAGAGGCCGCTCCACAGGACAGGTCTGCAGCAGCGCCTCTCTACCCCCGGCCTCTCGCCCTCTTATCACGTTTGCTCGGCCCTGTCTTATCACGTCTGCTGTTATCGTTATGTAGGATAGTGTTCTGCACCTGGCGTGTCTTGTAGTGTTGTGCTGCCTGGTTTTAACAAGCAGGGGGATCCTTCTCTCCCTCCCTTTCTCCCTCCCCCCCTCTCTCTCTCTCTCTCTCTCTCTCTCTCTCTCTCTCTGTCTCTCTCTCTGTCTCTGTCTCGGTCTCGGTCTCTCTCCCCCCATCCCTGCAGATGGAGTGTGACCTGTGCGGTCACCGCTGCATGACCCAGGAGGGGCTGGACCTCCACCGCTTGTCCCACACGGGCCAGACCCCCCTCAAGTGCCCGCTGTCGCCCTGCCGGCGCCGCTTTGCGTCCAGCAGCGCCCTGGCTGAGCACGTGCTGGCCCACTGCCAGGGCACGCTGGCCAAGGGCCGCACGCCGCGACGCTTCCACTGCCAGATATGCGGCAAGGACTTCGCCTACACCTCCACCTTCAACGTCCACATGAGGATCCACACGGACGAGAGGCCCTTCGAGGTGAGGAGGGGAGGGAGCGGGGGTGGGGATGGGACACAACATCATCAGTGGGAAAGGTTATGGTTTGGTCTGTAATTCTGGTCTAGATGTTGAGTGTGTTCTCCTGGTCCTGGTTGAGTGTGTTATCCTGGCCCTGGTCCTGGTTGAGTGTGTTCTCCTGGTCCTGGTTGAGTGTGTTATCCTGGCCCTGGTCCTGGTTGAGTGTGTTCTCCTGGTCCTGGTTGAGTGTGTTCGTCTGGTCCTGGTTGAGTGTGTTCTCCTGGTCCTGGTCCTGGTTGAGTGTGTTCTCCTGGTCCTGGTTGAGTGTGTTATCCTGGTCCTGGTCCTGGTTGAGTGTGTTCTCCTGGTCCTGGTTGAGTGTGTTATCCTGGTCCTGGTCCTGGTTGAGTGTGTTCTCCTGGTCCTGGTTGAGTGTGTTCTCCTGGTCCTGGTTGAGTGTGTTATCCTGGCCCTGGTCCTGGTTGAGTGTGTTCTCCTGGTCCTGGTTGAGTGTGTTCGTCTGGTCCTGGTTGAGTGTGTTCTCCTGGTCCTGGTTGAGTGTGTTCTCCTGGTCCTAGTCCTGGTTGAGTGTGTTCTCCTGGTCCTGGTCCTGGTTGAGTGTGTTCTCCTGGTCCTGGTTGAGTGTGTTATCCTGGTCCTGGTCCTGGTTGAGTGTGTTCTCCTGGTCCTGGTTGAGTGTGTTCTCCTGGTCCTGGTCCTGGTTGAGTGTGTTCTCCTGGTCCTGGTTGACTGTGTTCTCCTGGTCCTCGTTGAGTGTGTTCTCCTGGTCCTGGTTGAGTGTGTTCTCCTGGTCCTGGTCCTGGTTGAGTGTGTTCTCCTGGTCCTGGTTGAGTGTGTTCTCCTGGTCCTGGTCCTGGTTGAGTGTGTTCTCCTGGTCCTGGTCCTGGTTGAGTGTGTTCTCCTGGTCCTGGTTGAGTGTTCTCCTGGTCCTGGTTGAGTGTGTTCTCCTGGTCCTGGTTGAGTGTTCTCCTGGTCCTGGTTGAGTGTGTTATCCTGGTCCTGTGTGTAAGCGGCTGCTGCTGTGTGCACCTGTGATTAATGACCGAGGCTGAGCAGGGGCCTGTCAGATGGGCTCCCCTCGGGCCCTGTTACTATTCTGGGACTCTGCTGCATGGGGCAGGACCTTCACCACACACACACACACACACACACACACACACACACACACACACACACACACACCCCAGGATCGCTCTGAGTGTTTGGACAGTAGAAAACCATTTGTGACGTCTTCGGTTTATCTCCACACCTTCACGTTCTGATTCACAGCCAACTCTGTTGGTGAGAGCCAGACCACTAGGGGCTCCATGTGGCCCTAGCCATCCAGACCACTAGGGGCTCCATGTGGCCCTAGCCATCCAGACCACTAGGGGCTCCATGTGGCCCTAGCCATCCAGACCACTAGGGGCTCCATGTGGCCCTAGCCATCCAGACCACTAGGGGCTCCATGTGGCCCTAGCCATCCAGACCACTAGGGGCTCCATGTGGCCCTAGCCATCCAGACCACTAGGGGCTCCATGTGGCCCTAGCCATCCAGACCACTAGGGGCTCCATGTGGCCCTAGCCATCCAGACCACTAGGGGCTCCATGTGGCCCTACCCAGACCTGCATGGGGGAGTTAGCCCAGGAAGCTAATATGTGCCTGGCAGTGTGGCGGGAGCCCGGCTGTGTGGAAGATGAATGCCCGGCAGTCCTTAGTCCAGTCAGCTCGCCTCCCAGCACACAGTTTTACACCTGTTTAGTTACTGGCACACCTTGCCTTGCCGTGTCTCTCTCGGTCTCCCTACCTCTCTCTCTTTTTTTTTTTCTGTTGTAGATTTTTTTTTTTTCTCCTCTCTCTTACTCCCTCTGTCTCTTTTTCCTCTCTGTTTTTCTACTCCTTCCTCTCTGTTTTTTTTGTTGCTGTCTAAGACACGGTGGCCATAAAAATATATTTAAAAATCCTGTCATTTTGAAAGAAAAAAAGAAAAACACAAAACATAAACAGTTTTGGTAATAATCCTCTTCTCCTCCCCCCTGTCATCCCCGTGCTCCCCCCGTGCTCCCCCCGTGCTCCCCCTGTCCTGCCCCCTGTGTCCCCCCCCGTGTCCTCCCCCTGTGTTCCCCCCTGTGTTCCCCCATGTCCTCCCCCTGTGTTCCCCCCTGTGTTCCCCCCTGTGTTCCCCCATGTCCTCCCCCTGTGTTCCCCCCTGTGTTCCCCCCTGTCCTCCCCCTGTCCTCCCCCTGTCCTCCCCCCTGTCCTCCCCCCTCCCCAGTGCCCGACGTGCGGCAAGCGTTTCCGCCAGCTCCCCCACCTGCAGGACCACGAGCGCATCCACAGCGGCCTGCGCCCGTTCTGCTGCTGGGTGTGCGGCAAGAGCTTCAGCGTTGCGGCCCGCCTCACGGAGCACGCCCGCATCCACAGCGGCGAGAAGCCCTACCCCTGCCCCCGCTGCCCCTCCTCCTTCCGCTCGCGCTCCAACTACGACAAGCACATGCGCACGCACGGCGTGGACCCCGACGCCGGCGACGCCACCACCGACGCCGAGATGACGGAAGGGGCCCGCGTGCTGACCACGCTGGCCGGGGGCGGGGACGGCGACGGGGCCTACCAGACCATCCTCCTGGTGCAGTCTGGAGGGGAGGGGGGCACCACGGAGCAGGTGGTCATCCCCACCCTCTCTGGAGGGCAGCAGGCGTCTGGGACCCTCACCTCCCAGGGGGTGTACCTGCACCCATCCATGGGGGGCCAGACCATCTCTCTCCCCTCCCTGGCCGGCCTCATGGAGGGCCAGGATGTCCCCTCGGTCATCGTGGTGGAGGGACAGGACCTTCCACACTCCTTCGAGTTCATCGTAGAGGAGACCGTGTAGACCCGGCCTGGAGGTAGTGGATGTGAAGTGCTGGAGCAGGGAGCATAGGGGTCACAGTAACGTATAAAAAGTAGGAGGGATGTCAGAATGAGCTGTTCAAACAACAGTTCTGCCACGGTCTGAATACATGACCTCTGCAGATTGTTATAATTATAACATTGAATTTGATTGAAAGCAGATAGTGTTGCCAAAAACCTAAAGAAGGTAAATAATATGTTTGTATGGGGATTGAACTGATGTGATTAGACACCTCAAATGCAAAAATCATCACTGTACTCGATAGTTTTGTTGAAGGACGGCCAACATATGCCCTCATCCTTGTTATTCAGGAGAATATTGTTTGAAAAAAACTTCAATACGATAGTGGCTTGCAGACATCAACTAAACAATAAACTGTTGCCAATTCTTTTACTGTTTATCAAAGTGCCTCAGAGGGACATTTCCTTTCAAGCGATGGATAGAAACTGCTGCAAATTCAAATTTAGACACTGCCTGTGTGTCAACATCTTTCATAGAGAGTTGGAAAGCTGGAGTCCAAACAATTGATTGCAAATGTTGAAATTGTATAGTGAAGCCATAACAAGCTGACAAAAAAGTTATGGAAAGAAATGTATCCTCTTGATATGAAAAAGTGATTGGAAACCTTGTTGTAAAATTTGTTTCTGAGATTGTATTGAGGGTCACCACGTGTTTACGAGCAGATTTTTATCATGGTTCGACTGAAGGAGGACATTAAATCTGTACTGTTTTTCTTTATAGTTAAACGCTTCAGCTTTCGCACCTTATCGGCGTCCATCTTTTTATTAGTGTGGTGACTCAGAGCCCCCCTGGTCTAGATAGCATGGCTTTATAGACACAACAGTAAATTGCCCAAAGCTCTCAGTTGATATAAACAATATGGAACCTCTGAACACACACACACAGTAAGAAGATATAAACAATATGGAACCTCTCAAAACACACACACACACACATAGACAGCAAGATGAGCCACTTATTTGCAAAGGGTAGAGTGAATATATTTGTTTCCATGTTCATCATTGTGTATACAGTTAGGGCCATAAGTATTTGGACATTGACACAATTTTCATCATTTTGGCTCTGTATACCACCACAATGGATTTGAAATGAAACAATCAAGATGTGCTTTAAGTGCAGACTTTCAGCTTTAATTTCATGGTATTTACATCCAAATCAGGTGAACGGTGTAGGAATTACAACACATTTTATATGTGCCCCCCCCCCCCTTTTTAAGGGACCAAAAATAATTGGACAAACTAACATAATCATAAATCTAATTGTCACTTTTAATACTTGGTTGCAAATCCTTTGCAGTCAATGACAGCCTGAAGTCTGGAACCCATAGACATCACCAGACGCTGGGTTTCGTCCCTGGTGATGCTCTGCCAGGCCTCTACTGCAACTGTCTTCAGTTCCTGCTTGTTCTTGGGGCATTTTCCCTTCAGTTTTGTCTTTAGCAAGTGAAATGCATGCTCAATTGGATTTAGGTCAGGTGATTGACTTGGCCATTGCAGAACATTCCACTTCTTTGCCTTAAAAAACGCTTTGGTTGCTTTCGCAGTATGCTTCGGGTCATTGTCCATCTGCACTGTGAAGCGCCGTCCTATGAGTTCTGAAGCATTTGGCTGAATCTGAGCAGATAATATTGCCCGAAACACTTCAGAATTCATCCTACTGCTTTTGTCAGCATTCACATCATCGATAAATACAAGGGAACCAGTTCCATTGGCAGCCATACATGCCCACGCCATAACACTACCTCCACCATGCTTCACTGATGAGGTGGTATGCTTTGGATCGTGAGAAGTTCCTTCCCTTCTCCATACTCTTCTCTTCCCATCATTCTGGTACAAGTTGATCTTGGTCTCATCTGTCCATAGGATGTTGTTCCAGAACTGTACAGGCTCTTTTAGATGTTTTTTGGCAAACTCTAATCTGGTCTTCCTGTTTGAGACTCACCAATGGTTTACATCTTGTGGTGAACCCTCTGTATTTACTCTGGTGAAGTCTTCTCTTAATTGTTGACTTTGACACAGATACGCCTACCTCCTGGAGAGTGTTCTTGATCTGGCCAACTGTTGTGAAGGGGTTTTTCTTCACCAGGGAAAGAGTTCTTCTGTCATCCACCACAGTTGTTTTCCGTGGTCTTCCGGGTCTTTTGGTGTTGCTGAGCTCACCAGTGCGTTCTTTCTTTTTAAGAATGTACCAAACAGTTGATTTGGCCACACCTAATGTTTTTGCTATCTCTCTGATAGGTTTGTTTTGATTTTTCAGCCTAACGATGGCTTGCTTCACTGATGGTGACAGCTCTTTGGACTTCATATTGAGAGTTGACAGCAACAGATTCCAAACACAAATACCATACTTGAAATGAACTCTAGACCTTTTATCTGCTCCTTGCAATGAAATAACGAACTCCCTTTGAGGGAATAACATACACCTGGCCATGGAACAGCTGAGCAGCCAATTGTCCAATTACTTTTGGTCCCTTAAAAAGGGGGGGGGGGGGGGCACATATAAAATGTATTGTAATTCCTACACGTTCACCTGATTTGGATGTAAATACCCTGAAATTAAAGCTGAAAGTCTGCACTTAAAGCACATCTTGATTGTTTCGTTTCAAATCCATTGTGGTGGTATACAGAGCCAAAATGATGAAAATTGTGTCAATGTCCAAATACTTATGGACCTAACTGTATTTGTTTCCATGTTCATCATTGTGTATAGATTAACTGTAATGTTCCTGTAATGGACCGGACATAACAGGTCATTGATTGGCTTTATGTTGTAATTACATCCAATGATAGGAGAGGTAGGGATTTATTGTGACTTAGCCAGGAAGAGGCATTAACACTGTGGGAAATAATATTCAGATATTATTATGCGGTGGCAGTAGCCTACTGTTATCAAAAATAATGATCCCATTTGCGCTTGGATTGGAAAAGGCTTAATGTGATGTAAGTTTTGCCAGCTCTGCAGCGAAGCCTATTATAGTTTTCTAAAACAGTTTATGGCGGTCTCCCACACAGTGAGTGCTGACAAGGGGATTTACACACACAAGCACCCAGTCAAAGTTTGTTTTTATGCCATGAAATATAATATAATAAGGAAATGGCAGCGATTTCAGTGGAGAAGAATGGAACGGTCTGTTTTAACATCTGCCCTTAGACGGAGGTGGGGAGAAGTCGAAAACAAAGCTGTAGATGTCTGGTAAGGTGGAATCAGCATGCAAGTAGTCTATCCAGAAATTTAATGCACTCTTATCTGTGCCAGTGTATAGGGCAAAACCATTTATCATGGGTGAACCAGTCTTAACTTTTAGGTCCTTGCAAAGTCTTCAGATTGGCTGCCTCGCCAAGTCTAGCAGCTTCACACGCTCACTCCTGTGAACTAGCAATTAGCCGTTGGCTGTGGAGGATCCGGTCGTAAGAGCACTGAACCGCTAGGGATGCAGTCTTCAGTCTAATGATCTGTTATGGCTTCCCTTTTGAAATAACTGGACAGTTGCAGTTAAAGGTCAGTTATGATCAGAGATGGAAAGTAACGAGGTACAAATACTTTGTTACTGTACTTCAGTAGATGTTTCTGCTATCGGTAGGCCTACATTACTTCACAATTTTTCTGACAACTTTTTACTTTCACTTTACACAAATAGGCTATCTGCAGAAATGACAAAAGTACACACATCTTTCACTCGCGTAGTAGTCATAGAAAACAGAAGTCATGGAAAACGACATTTTTTTAAAACTTTTGTTGAAACTTTTTTTCGAAATTGTTTTGTAGCTAAAGTCATGTCGACATCGTCAACTACCTCTGTCTCATCCATAACATATTATATTTTTCGAAAATATTCTTTCAACCTTTCGAAACTTTTTTTGTTCGAAACCTTTTTTTCATACACAATGATAGGAGAGATCATGTCTGGCTTGAACATTTGTAGAAAGTACAGATATTTGTGTAAAACAAATAGAAAGAGATGTATTATCAGAACCCCCATTTCTTTCAAAGATGGAAGGAGTAAGAGGGTTGAGTCACGGATGGATGGAGAAACAGAGTTTGAGTGAATTAATGGGTATCGATCCTCGTAATCGATCGATCATCTTAGAAAATCCCAAGGGTCTGTCCAATTAGAGGTTAGGCTACTTGGTATTTGTTACATGGATAAAAGCTCACCGATAATTACATTTTTCAAGCAATGTTTAGGAAACGGCAAGAATTTCTAAGGGCATCAACGGGGCAAATAATAAGGGATGCCTTAAATATGATATAGGCTACAACTAAGTGGTCTTGTTTCAGCAAGCCCAAAGCGTGTAAGGACTCTTAAGGGGGGTTTCTTTCAACAGACACACGACTTAAAAACATAATCGTGACCGCATGGTTATCCAAGTGCAAGCAAGTGTATCCAACACGGGCGTATGTTAATTTCAAATCTGTTAATGAGTTGAAATCATGGTCACGCACACCTGCGCCCGTAACACTTTTGTCCTTTGGCAGTAAGTCAAAATGACACCGCGGTAAGGTAACCCAGGGGCATCCCTTTGATTGTTCCTCTTTAAATATCCCAAAAAGTGCAGAAAAAACTGACCCCTAGAATAAATGCGTGTTCAGCGCCGAGAGGAAACTCGCTGACATCACAGCTTACCGTTCAGGTGGAGAGGACGGGAAGAGAAGCTTGTGTAGGTTGATGGGAAAGTAGGCCTGCAAACTCCGTGAGTATGATGCAAACACGTGATTTTTGGCACAGGATTTCTTCACTAATAACAATTGACAATATTGATCATAGTGTGTTATTTCCTTCTCATGTTTGCGGGTTCCTTCATTGTGTCAACACAATGAAGGAATTGGATTATAGAGTAATTGAGAAGAACTGTCCCGTTGTAGAGGCTCAACTGAAGGCGATACATGAAGTTTCCTGTTTCATTCTACATATTAAATAGTCCTGTCCTCTTTTTCGTTTTATGTTTCCCCTACAGAGCTCAATATATTTATTGTTTTGCTTTTTATATTAAGATAACCAGACTGTTCTTTAGAGGACAGGTGTTAGTTTGGCTACCTTACAGTAGGCTGAACCCTATAGAGAACAAACTGCTCTGTTCTATTAGTATTGTTATTAATGTATCATAGACCCGTTTTAATATCTTACAGCCCACATTTATCACTTCATTCTCTCTCTGGTCTCTGTCATGCTCTCTGTCCTTTTCTCATTTTCTTCTCTTTCTCGTTTCCCCCTCTCGTTACCCTGTCTCTACCCCCTCCCCTCCCCCCTTGCGGTATATGTCTCTCTTTGCTGAGGTGGCTGTACTGTACCTGCTATGACTTTGACAAAGTAGTCTCCTCGTGTGTGGTGTGTAGTTTGTTCAGTTTGTGCATGTCTGTGTGTGTGTGTGTGTGTGTGCGCCTGTAATTTCTGGCTAGTTAGCAAACCATGACTGTAATATCTGATGTTGCGCGTGATGTCTTGATGTTACCTTGGACTTGAAGTTTACGTGTGTGTGTGCCTCGATGTGTGTGTGTGTGTGCGTGCATGTATCTACTGGAAACTAGCTTTTGCCTGCTGCTCATGCTGTCATGCTGCCCAGTCCTGCTCTGTCCTTCACCATTTCCCCCTTTATCAGCCACTTCCCCTTTTGTTCACCTTGTTACTCCCTGGGTGCATCTCCTCTCCCTCCCCCCTGTAGCTGGTTCCCCTCCCTCCTCCCCCCCACTCCCTCTCTCCCTCCTTTCCTCCCTCCCCCCCCCTCCCTCTCTCATTGATAGTGGAAGATATGTGACTGGAATACTGAGGAGCTTATCATTATTCCACAAGCGAGGCACAGTGCTCAGGCTGAATGTCAATTCTCTCCCTCCCTCCTTCTCCTTCTCTCCCTTCCTCTCTCTGTCTCTCCCTTCCTCTCTCTGTCTCTCCCTTCCTCTCTATGTCTCTCTCCCTCCTCTGTCTCTCACCCTCTCGCCAACCATCGTATTATTTTCTTTTTTCGCACGCTGTCCAGCAAACGGTTAACCACATTGAGGTCTGTGAAACATGGAGGATGCCGGGAACACGTAATACAAACGCACGCACACTGCTTTGCAGGAGGGGGGGGGGGGGTGTTTGCACTCGACACCTGCAGTGTACAGTCCATTTTTGTTTCCCTGCAGTTTTCATGTGTCTACCGACTGGGAATGTGTGCGTGTGTGTGTTAGTAAAATCGGTGTGGTAGCATCTCCCCTAACCGCTTGGGTGAGTTGTGTGCGATACGTATTTGTTACGTAAAACCATTCCACATAAAGTGTTAGCGAGTAGGTGTGGTGTGGGCTGGAGATTAGAGAGGCAGGGAGGCAGCTGTTGAATGTCTGTCAGGAGAGGGGGGGGGGGCATCAGGTTGAGGGGGGGGGGGGGGGGGCATCAGGTTGAGGGGGGGGGGGGGCGGGCATCAGGTTGAGGTGGATGACAGAGTGAAGGGAGCAGAGAGCACACAGTTTGCTTCGGTGCCCTAAAAACTGGGATGTAACATGAAAGACGTATGTCTTCATCTCTGTCTCTCTGTCTTTCTTTTGCGATTCCTCTTCCTTTTACTCTCGCTCTCTTACTCACTCACTCACTCTGACACACACAGACAGACACACACACACACACAGACACACACAGACAAACACACACCAATCATTAAACATCCTGTTCATCCCAAAGAGCAGGGTAAGGGGCCGAAAGAGAGAAGCTAACTTCTGAATATCCGTGAGCTTGTGATGGAATGGACAAGACAAGGAGCCGTCGGCCACAGCCAGAGGTAACATCCAGGCTCCTGCCCTCTCCACACTCCCTGGCACCATTAAGCCCAGTCGGACACACACGCACATACACAGAGACACACACACACAGGGTCACAGCCACAGGTAATGCCTAGCGTGACAAGGATTGAACTGAAAGCCCCAAACATGACTAATAGGTGACTCAGCAACGGCGACACAGTAGGAGCGCCATCGCACAATTTTTTTTAAGAGGTATCACCTTATTAAGCGCAATACATTTACATTTAGTCATTTAGCAGACGCTCTTATCCAGAGCGACTTACAGTAAGTACAGGGATATTCCCCCGAGGCAAGTAGGGTGAAGTGCCTTGCCCAAGGACACAACGTCATTTTACACGGCCGGGAATCGAACTGGCAACCTTCTGATTACTAGCCCGCTTCCCTAACCGCTCAGCCACCTGACTCCCTTAGACTCGCAATAGGTATATGGGAACACCACACACCACAAGAACAAGGGGGTCGGTTTAGTGGCGTCGTTTGCGAACGTCACTGCCCTCTTCTATTATGTAAGAGATTTCTTTCATTTAACCTTTGTTTGTTTCTGTCATCCACCAAGACTTGAACATACTGACAGAACAAGGGAAGCACAAGGATGATGTGGGATATGGCAACAGACTGTTCAGACAGTACGAGGAGTTAGGATGAGACAAGCGAAATATTAGTCATTGGTGAAACGAGGGGCGAGAGGAAAGACGTGATTAGATGAGACACGATGGCATAGGGGCCAGATTTAAAAACAAAAAAAAGTCGTACCCTCGAGGCAAGGCCACTGCTGAGAATTTGACAACACAAGGTACAACACGTCCAATGCACTCTCAGCCCCGATCGAGAGGAGGGCCGAACGCGATGGATAATCTGCTCTGAAAAGGGCAGGAGACAGTGGAAGTACCAATCAGAGACTCCCCGTGACAGGAAACGCAAAAAATAAATAAAAAAATGAGGCCAGGGTTGTTGTAGACTCTGGAAGAGGCGACAAGACAAACCTATCATCGAGATGCGATGAGGGGTGAGGAAGAGGCTGTGGAGTTTGAAAGTCTCTGTGGGAGTCCTTCCTGTTTGGGTGCGGCATGCGAAGGGTTGGGGAGCTTGTGGTGGGCTTTGTACTTGACTAAGAGTTATGAAGTTAGACATGATGACTCGGAGTGTCACCCCAGCCCTGCAGAAGCCACAGTTGAAGTGTCAGGATGTCAAAAGTTCCTTTTGTTCTCTGTGTGTGTGTGTATAGTTTGTGTCTGATAAGAGGAGACTGTGTATGTGCGTCCATGTATGTGTTTGTGTGGAACTCTGTGTGTGTTGACATTAATATGTGCCTACGTGTGTTTTTGGTGCAGTCTGTGCCATGCCTCTGTGTGTGTGTGATGATATCTGAAGTGTGCCATGCCTCTGTATGTGTGTGTGTGTGTGTGTGTGTGTGCCAGTAAGAGAGAGCGAGTGTCAGTGTGGGGAACATGTCGTGAGCTATAAGCCCAGGCATGTGCTGCTGTGATTGTGTTTGTCACCCTGAGCATGTAGCCACGTCAAGCAGTGTTGGTGAATCTCTCTCCTGCTGGGGATGGAGCACATGATCACTGTCCTGTGTGTGTGTGTGTGTGTGTGTGTGTGTGTGTGTGTGTGCGTGTGTGTGCCCTCCTGTTCATGGTGTCCTTTCATCAGTCCCTTTTTATAAATGCTTATCTTTCGGAATGACACAGAGAAAGAAGGAGGGGGGGTGCAGTTAATATTTGTCTTTGGAAAAGAAAACCTTACCGAGGGAGGGAGAAGGGGGGGGCAGGGAGGGAGGGAGAGGGGGAGAGGGGGGTGGGTGGCAGGGAGGGAGGGAGGGAGAGGGGGGAGGGAGGGAGAGGGGGGTGGGTGGCAGGGAGGGAGAGGGGGAGAGGGGGGTGGGTGGCAGGGAGGGAGGGAGGGAGAGGGGGGTGGGTGGCAGGGAGGGAGGGAGGGAGAGGGGGGTGGGTGGCAGGGAGGGAGAGGGGGAGAGGGGGGTGGGTGGCAGGGAGGGAGGGAGAGGGGGGTGGGTGGGTGGCAGGGAGGGAGGGAGAGGGGGTGGGTGGCAGGGAGGGAGAGGGGGAGAGGGGGGTGGGTGGCAGGGAGGGAGGGAGGGAGAGGGGGTGGGTGGCAGGGAGGGAGGGAGAGGGGGTGGGTGGCAGGGAGGGAGGGAGGGAGGGAGAGGGGGGTGGGTGGCAGGGAGGCAGAATAGGAGGAGCAGAGAGAGGCGAGTGAGGGAGTGCTGATTGGATTGGAGGGAGAGCTGAGGTTGTATGGACATACAATTGAGCAAAGAGAGAGAGGGAGAGAGAGAGAGAGAGCGCGCGCGCACGAGAGAGGGAGCGAGGGAGGGTGAGTAACTGAATGCAGTTTGCAGTCGTGTGCCGTGCGATCGCGGCAAAGTGCAATCGCAGGGAACGGAGAGAAGAAGAAAAAAAACCGAAGCAACAGACGAACGAGGAGAACGTAACGCCTGTCTGTGTTTTCATGAAGCGCGCCGCCTCTAGATCCTCATCATCTTATCTTTGCATCAGACCAACGGCAGGAATCCCAGAGGGAGAAGGGGAGATAACAGGAACCTGTTTCTTTTAAACAGCGGAGCTCTGACCTGAGGAGCTCCCAGCTGGAAGCCTGCGTCAGGTCCCGGGCTCTCCGGGGATCGCGTTGATACAGTAAGTGTTTGTCTCGACTACAGATGCGTTCGTATGCTCGGTGCGTACAGCTACCATTCTGGCTCGTCTAGAATGTTGTGATGCCTTTCATACACTGTTGGCATAGATACCAAAAGGGGGGGGGGGGGCAGAATTGACTAGCTGACACTGAGTCATTCAAAACATTCAACATGTTTTACTCGTATTACGAAACATCAGCCTTAGCCGTGTGTCTGTGTGTGTGTGTGTGGTGTTTCATGCCACAGTACCGGTGTGTGTGTGTGTGTGAGCTGATAATAGCAGCCCTATTGGTATTCTGTGGAGGGTGCCCCAGGATCCGTCTGTGCTCTAGCCTAGGATGGGATCACAGAGAAGGGATTGTGCTCTGCGCTGGAGAGGGCCTCTGAGACGGGTGAGTGTCCCTCCTTCCTCACTGCCCGCTCTCCTGCACTCCCTTCTTCATCTCCTCACCCTCTTCCCACTCCTCCTTCTCTCCCTCCCTCCTGTCTGTCGGTCTCTACAACATGTGCATCCCCCGTTTTGTAGTTTTCCTTTGTGTTCTTCATTTTTCTTCACTGCCTCAATCCACCGTGCCGTTTTCACCCTCCAGCCCTGCCGCCTTCCCTCCAGCCCTGCCGCCTTCCCTCCTTCCGTCCTCTTTTCACCCTCCATCCATCCTCCACTCATCCCCCACGCAGGTATGAACAAGGCTGTCCGGTTTGATGGATTTTCTAAAAGAATCTGAATGGCTCTCCTCAATCTGTAGCTTCTCTCTCCTCTGACAAACCCCAGACACCCTCCCCCCCCATCTCTTCTCCCTCCCCCCCCTCCCCCCTTGACTCCGTCTGTCTTTCCACGGCGTCTAAATTCTGTTTGAATTCTTACTTGGAGAAGACGGAGATTCTCTTTCCTGTGTAGTCAGTGGAGTTGCGATGCCATGTGCATGGTGTAGATATACATGTATGGTCTCTGCTTCCGCCGGTTGATTGGTTAGGATCCGTGTGTGTCTGCGTGTGTGTTTGCTACAGTCACAACGTTCCGATCCTACGTGGACGCCATACCTGAATGCGTTAGTTTGGTTTGTCACTTGCATTTTCCAATTTACTGGAAAGTATCTGAACCGTGTTGTGTTTGCTTCACAGGTGTTCCCTACGGGACTGGAACATTTTTTTTTTTTTATTTAGTTCAATCCAGTGCCCCTCTAATATTTGACAATATTTGCTAATGGTCTTCAGCCCAGGTCTACACCCAGGCACACCTGTAATCATATTCGCACACACACACACACATATTTTTCTTCCAAAAACCATGCTAACGCGTTAACCACACAATTCTCCCCAATCCACATGTTCTCTTCCCTGCTGTCACTCTGCCAACGACTAAACCAGAAGAACAACACACTAACCTAGAAAGCTCTCCTTTGGGGTGTCCTTCCCTCGGTGTAGGGACATAAACTCCACTCTTTCTGGAGTATTGATCGGAGCTGCTGCTCTGGAAAGGCCGGCCATGTTTTACCTCAAATGGAGGGTCTGTCTCAAGTGGCTGGTCGGGCTGATGTCAGTTATACTGGTAAACAGCTGCTGTCTAAAGAGTCTGGGGTCCATAGCTAGCCTGAGGCGTCTGGGAGCAGCTGCCACCAGGTCCTGTAGATGTGCCAAGCAGATGTCATCCGAGAGCATATGAAAAGCACAGGATGAAAGGATGGAAAATCTCCTTTTGTGTGACTACAGCATTTTCACAAGGTTACATTTAGTCATTTAGCAGATTACACAATCCATCAGTTCAATAGAGACCGATGACACCAGCCAGGGCTTCTGATTGGCCGAGGCAAATTAAGACATCTTTAACTAGTTGGGTAGTGGGGAGAGAAGCAGCTTGTTCCAGGGGTGAAGAAAACCCTGTCTACACATTAGTAGGCAAGCAGAAAAACCCAGGGAGTTCAAAATGCCTCAGGCACAGTCGAACCTCCCTTCCTCTCTATCGCTCGTCCACCGAGCTCATCTTAGATACTGTAGAGATGAACCGAGCGAGGGCACGAGGGGCAGGACGGAGAGGTCAGAAAGGCCGAGAGACGTGAGATAACAGGAGGTCAACTACAACAAGAAGGGAGTCAGTTGGCTGAGCGGTGAGGGAATCGGGCTAGTAATCCGAAGGTTGCCAGTTCGATTCCCGGTCATGCAAACTGACGTTGTGTCCTTGGGCAAGGCACTTCACCCTACTTGCCTCGGGGGAATGTCCCTGCACTTACTGTAAGTCGCTCTGGATAAGAGCGTCTGCTAAATGACTAAATGTAAATGTAAGAAGGGAGACCCTGGGGAGGTTTTGGAGGCGAGGGCGAGAGAGAACGGCTGGTAGAGCGGAGAAGAGAGAGAGAGAGAGGAGGGAGAGAGAGACAGGGAGGGAGAGATAGGGAGAGGAGGAGGGAGAGAGAGACAGGGAGGGAGAGATAGGGAGAGGAGGAGGGAGAGAGAGAGAGGAGGAGGGAGGGAGGGAGGGAGGGAGGGAGGGAGGGAGGGAGGGAGGGAGGGAGGGAGGGAGGGAGGGAGGGAGGGAGGGGAGAGAGAGGAGCGAACGGAGGAATGATGAGGGTGGACCAGACAGCAGGGTGACAGGCCGAGTTGAGTCGGAGAATGACGCACGCGACAAAAGAGAGTGACACAAATGTCACCATCCTAACCTTTCACGTCCTTTCTTCCTATTTTCCCTTTCCTCTCTCTCTCTCTTTCTCTCTCTCTCTCTCTGTCTCTCTTTCTCTCTCTCTCTCTGTCTCTCTCTCTGTCCCCCTACAGGACTAACGTTCGGTGGGACAGCATCTGTGTTCCTGAGGTGTGTTTTCCTCCACCACCAGTAAGTCCCTGTTCTCAGAATGGGATCCAGCGCACCCCAGCTAGCATCCAGCTTCTCTCCCCCGACCCCCCTGCTCCCTCCAGGCCCTCCCAGCCCTCATCCCACCTGGACCCCAACCACCACAACCCACGTCGGCACAGCCACATTCTGATTCCAAAACCGAAGGGATCGGCAGAAAACGAGATTTGGGATTCTGTGCAACTGTTCGTCGAGTTGCTACAGGCGTGTTCGGGGGTACAAGCGTGGTTGATTGTCAATTTCACCGCACTTGTTGATCTCGCCTGCGTGACTTAAAGCTTTTGGGACACATCGTACTGGAATGACAAACCAAACTGTTCTCCCTTCGGACAGCAACATGGGGATTGCAGAAACAACAGGATTTATCAACTGGATATCCTGCGGAGATTACGAGACTTTCTGTGTTCACTTCAAAGTTGGACCGCTTTTCCACATCAGTTTGTGGGCAAAAGCGAATAATTGAAACTCCATCCCGTTGGGAAGCTTCTCTTCTGATTTGTTTGGGGGGGCTTATTTTTTTAAGAAGCAATTTTCAAAGCCTCGCTCTTTTTTTTTGTGTGTCTCCTCTTTTTCGACTTTTTCATCCAGAGAGCAGGAATACATTATGAATCGGCTCCATTCTTTCTGATCCTCCCCCGGTGACGGAGAGAGTGGAGGGACAAACTGTCCGGAATAGATAAGGAAGGAGGAGAGACAGATTGAGAAAAAAGGAGAAGAGAGAAGACGACAGGGAAACAGGTAGAGAGAGGGAGGGGAGGAGTGAGGAGAGAGAGAGAGTGAGGGGAGAGCAAGAGAGAGAGAGAGAGAGAGAATTAACTAAGATTGTCAAAAATCCTCCTGGAGACTTGCTGCCTCGGTCTAATTCATCTCTCCCTGTGCCCAGGTGCAGGTTGGTTGGGCGAGATGGGTTGGGGCGGGGGCAGGATTCAGAGGGAGGGAGGCAGCTGAGTTCCAGAGGATCCGCTTCCCCCGGGCACATCCCAGGGCTGGAACAAACAGATTTGGATAGTCGGTTAGACAGACGGACAAGGCAGCTAGACAACAAGACGGACACATGGGCAGGGAGGCAGCAGGGAAGGTTGATAGTCAGTGAGCCAGAGGGGGGAAAAAACGGCAGCACAGATCCAGAAACACAGACGTCATTATCATTTTAGTCTGTGTGGAAGTGAGTGAGAGGGAAAGGGAGAGAGAGAGAACGATAGAGAGAGAACGATAAAGAGAGAGAGAGAGAGAGAGAGAGAGAGATAGAGAGGAGTGAATGTCCCTTTTTTCACAGCTCCTGGAGGAAGTCAGCCTTGTTGCAATTAGGAGCATCTGACTGCATCTCCTCCGCCGGCTTCTTCGCGGCAAGCCCTGACACAAACAGACAGCGAGGGGTTTTACTGGAGAGGAGGTATAGGTTCACAGTATCACAGAGAGGAAGAGAGAGGGAGACAAACAGGCGGAGAGAGAGCAGGTGTCGGAAACCCTCCCCTTCATCTGCTTGTCATTTCCCCCGTTCTGTTTTTCAACCCTTGTGTTGAGCCGAGCAATTGGATTTCGACACTGGCGTTTGGAGACACGGAGGCCTCGCAAACCGGAAGGAACCAAAACACACAAAGGAGGAGGGTAGGAGAGAGAGAAATGGAAGGAGAGGGAGGCCCCCTTTTTTAAACAGAAACAGAAAAATCTTCCTCCCCCTTTTTTCTCATTTGAACAAGAAGGTCCTACATCTACTGAGAACACGAGATAAAAGGCAAAGGAGGAAGGAGAAGAACCTTTCTTTTTCCTCCCTTTCTTTTCTCCAGAGGAATACTGTGGTCAGACAATTCTTGTCCAACTCAAGAGTGTTGGAGTCCAAACATTGGAACCTCCTCCGGTATTTTTTGGTCTCACCCTTCCAAATCACAGAGACAATCCATAACCTTCAGATCCCCTCAACCGCACCCCAACACAGCTCTCTGAAGTGGCACCACCTTACCACGCCTTCCACCACCCAGTATCCACTACCCCCCCCCCTTCCTCCCCACACACCCCTCACGTATGCCCCCACCTGTGGATTCAATCTTTATGCCTGTGGAGGGCATCTCTGATCACCTTCCACACCGCTATATGGACGCCAGCTTCTGACACAGTCTGGTTTATTCTGTAAGTATGACATTTCCTCTCTACCGTTATATGTTTGTGTGTGTTGACCTGAAATGTGTGCTATGTGGGTAACGTGAGCCTGGGTTATGTCATATGTGCTTCCTTGGTTTTATGTCTGAGCCCCGAGTTGGTTTTCTGCTGCCTTCAAAGCATCACAGATCGCGTCGTCTTGGCTGCCTCAGCTTCAGGCGATTTGAGTGTGTGTGTGTGTGTGTAGGACAAACAGAGATTGCATGCGTGATCTGTGGATAACCAGGCTTACAGCAGAACCACAGTGGTTTTGGAGAGCGAGCTGTGGTTCTGCGCGCGTGTGTGTGCGTGTGCACTGGTGTGCATGGTGACACACTCTGTGTGTGTGTGTGTGTATAATACAGTATCTACATTCTTCCTTCCTGCACATTCGTCCTGGGGTTAATTTAAACTAATGAGGGGTGTGTATTTTTGCATCACGGAGCAGTTTTGGGGATGTGTGTCAGTGCCTTATTACTAAGTAGAGAGGAGCGTCGTAATGAAGGAGATAGGAAGTAACGCTCTCTCTCCCTGGTCGGTTTCTCCGGCTCCTGCACAGAAGCAGGGGACACACCGTCCCAGCTCTCCTCTGTGATCCTCAGTCTTCATATCCAGTGTCGCCTCAGCTGAAGGCTCAAACGGAGCCCCAGCGTGGGCACGCTTACGTCTGTTACAAAGCCTACACGTCTCCACGGGAACCAGACCACATGTTTATACACCCCCCCCCCCCCCCCCCCCCCCCACCCCACCGCCCCTCCGCGCCCATATAGGGGCTCTGCCCGAGCAGGCACTCAATCAAGATCGTCCCTTCAAACAGGCCAATGAACTGTGAATAACGCCATTACACCAACTCCCGCTTCGGAGAGTCAGGGACAGCGAGCAGGGGGGAACGAGAGAGAGAGAGTCGGGGTGGGAGGGGTGTCGAGGGGGGGGGGGGGGGAGGGGGGGAGTGGGAGAGAAGAGCAAGGGAATAGGGGAGAGCCGGTGAATAAGAGACAGCATGCATCATTTCGGACAGGCGGAGAGAGACGGAGGGGGACTGTGAGATGAAGAGGAGGAGAGAAGGCATTTACAGATAGACAGGGAGAGAGAGGGGTGAGGAGGATTCAAGACAGAGAGAGAGAGAGAGAGAGAGAGAGAGAGAGTGAGTGTGAGAGAGAGAGAAAACAAGAGAGAGAGAGATAGAGAGAGAGAGAGAGAGAGAGAGAGAGAGAGAGAGAGAGAGAGAGAGAGAGAGAGAGAAAACAAAAGAGACAGAGAGCGAGAGAGAGAGAGAGAGAGAGACAGAGAGAAAACAAAAGAGAGAGAGAGAGAGAGAGAGAGAGAGAGTAGTCTGGCGGCCGTGGAGCAGGAAGAGACCTCTGCTCCGTGGGACTACTCTGATGGGCTTAGTACGGCCATGCTTCGTTCACACTGTTGGCCGGCCTGAGAGAATTAAGATTACTAAATAATACGATTACTGCAGCTGCACACTGATAAGACCGTTCCCCATTGTCCCCTCCAGAAAGAGCAGGGAGGACCAGAAGAGGAAGACTCTGTGTGTTATGATGTGAGCGACATGGTTATAATGGCTGCATTATGCCCAGTGTACGCAGGAAGTCATTGGGAATATCGCGTGACAAGCTTGCAGCAGAGTCTGTGGAATGGTTGGAAGATTGTCGTAGTTTTTTTTTGCTGTGAACTGTTATGGTTTTCAAATGCACTTTGCGTATTATTATGGATAATTATTTCTGTCTGGTGTCTAAAAATCTATTACTATGGATATTATTAGTTTAGTATTAGTTCAGTATTAGTGTATCGGACATAGGGCTCCTGTGGAGTGTAGGTATAATGGGATATGGCTCATGTTACTGCAGGTTGAACTGATCTCTTGAATAGACTTTCTGACATATGTATTCTTCCACAGATGCCCCCCTCGTCATTAGTAGCCTACTTAACTGTACAATACTTAGGAAAGGGAGATTTAAAAACCATTACCATGGCAACGCACCAACCGTTCAAGCTTTCAAGATGGTTTCTTTCTCAAAGCATGCACATATACAAGCTAAAGAGCTTTACATTACATTTTGTGGTACCTTGTAGCATGACACGTGTTACCACCTTATGTGGGATCTATAGAGGAAACTTGGGTGAGATCCCCTACCGAATCTAGATATATAGCCGACTCTTATCTTTTATTGTGTATTTGACTCAGTATCTCCACACAAGGCTGTTTGTTTCATGTCCTGACAGCTATGACACATATTTCCACCAAGTTGACCTTGCAGTTTAGAGCATAATAAAAGATGAACTTCTAGTCATGTTGCACATCAATACGCACTCCTCTGGAAGCTGATAAATGGTTCTGTTGCACAAGGGAGCGAGGAAGGAAGGAAAGGGAGGGAGAGAGAGAAAACAATTGGCAAAAAAAACTGCCTTGACTGGACTAGCACTAATACCTAACACTAATACCTCTTTCATACTGACAAGTACATTTTAATTTTTTAAATACCAAGGTTGTTCTCAAAACGGTTTGCTCCGTTTCTGTTCACCTGTGTAGGCGAGGTGTTGGATAAGACCCTCGTCCGACGATCCTCGGCTTTTAAACTGAAACGCGAGTCCAACATCGCTGATTTTGAAACTTCCTATGACAGTGTTGAAAAACAATGCTTTTTTTTAATAAGCTTTTGCTTAGAATGTATGTAATTGTGACACAGCAACAAGCAAGTGTAAATGGAGCATTGCCAAGATTTCTTCGTAAAATTGCTGCTCTAAATGACTCTTTTAAGTTAACGATGTAAAAACCACAGTCATTCTTGAGTTCAAAACAGCTCTGTTCTAACGGTGGCAACATGATGCCATAGGTGTACAATACATACCACAGGACTACAATAAGAAAAGATCATGTTCAGCCCAGGTGTACAGTACGTTTAATACTCCAGAGTAATATAGCTAGCATCAGATCTGGCACTGAGGTAACTACCCTGCCCTGCCCTGCACTCACGCACTAGTGGTTAGCATTGGCCAATAGAGATAGCCTAATTAGTTTGTACCAGGAAGCCTGTGTTGGATGCGATGGACAGCTAAAAACCGCTAAGGATATTTGACCTAGCAAGGTTAGAGACAAACTCTTCACACCATGGCTGTACAGAGCACGCCAGTTAACACGCCATAAACGAATGCACACATCAGTAAATACTGGATGGTGTGGGTGCCGGTGGAGATGGATTCTCCTTATGATCACTTAGGTTAGGTCAAAGGTTATCTGAGCTGTCTCCTATAGGACCACTGTAAACTAGACCAGCGTGACCCTCTCACGGCTGATATCGTGTTGTTTCCAATGACATCAGCCTTATGACCCCTGACCTCCCCAGATGGACCTTACAGACGTGACCACATGAGTCACAGCACCGCCCCTCTGAACCTATGAAATCCAGGTGGCGTCGACCGTCTTCTAACCGTGACCCCCAGACACCATTAACAAGCAGAGCCGAGGACCAGATGGCCGCCAACTGGAGCTTCACACGGGGGCTAATGTTGTTTACTGGTTGGTTTGGCTTTAGTGTCTCCGGCTGTCTCCTTCTTCTTGGACTTGATCACTTCTCACCGCAACTCTAATCTAGAGTCCACTACTCCGGCTGGCCCTTCCTGCTTGCCGACGATGAGAGTTGAGGCTTCATAAAGGCCAGTGCTGGTCGTAGCCCCGGAGTTTCAGAGTCCAGCTGTAGTCCAGAACAGTGAGCTAATGAGGATGTGATCTAGTCCAGGACTACGTTACCCTGTATCCTCAGCTCCCCTGCCAGGTTTGCAAGGCTGGAGCCACCAGTCAAGCCGGTGGCCTCGCTGGCGCAGAGCGCCTGGCCGTATAACCCCCTGCTACTCGCTGCCTAATGGAGCAGAAACGATGGCCCTGTTTGCTCAGTCGCCTGACGGCTCCTGCTTTGCTCGGTTGGGGGTGCGGGGGGTGGGGGGGGGGGGGGTGGGGGGGGGGGGGTGGGGGGGGGGGGGTGGTGGGGGGGGGGGGTGGGGGGGGGGGGGAAGGGGAGGGCTGACATTAGGACTCACACGTGGCACCACACCCTGTGTGTGTGTGTGTGTGTGTCGCTTCGGCCGTAAAATAAAGCGTTGGGCCGCTAATGGCTCTACCCGGTTAATGGAGTCATTAAGATTGAATTGCGGGTAGAGGCGGTGTGTGTGTTTTTTGTGTCTTTGTGTATGTGTGTGTGTGTGTGTAGGACCTAAGGGGTTCATTGTACACCGGGTTGGAGTAGCTATAAGGCAGTGTTTCCAGTGATATAATAGGTTCATATAGAGCTTTAGGCATGATTGACACTTTCCATATTAAAATTCATGAAAAAGGTCAGTCTTTAATGGGTTTAATCAGGTTTGGGTGTAATACTTAGTGTGTAAGCTCAGGTGACACTTTTGGTCTGAGTTAATCGTTTTCGGTAGATTAAGGAGCTGAAAGCACAATGTCTCTAGAATGTTCACAGCAAGATGACTAAAGGCCCTCATGCAGCCGGAGGTTTGGGATGGGGGTGTGTGCGTGGAAGGTGGAGGAAAAGGTTAAGAAGGTTTGTTTGAGGATCTCAGCTTGAGAGGACTTAAGCCTGTTGAAGGGCATTGTGGGTATTATCGCGTGTTGAGTTTCGCTGGTGTTTGGCATAGTCTCATTAGGACCATGGCAGCAGTGCTGCGACCCCTAACCACTGGGCCCGGTTATGTCATGTCCCTTGGGGACAATCGGAGACACCACAGAACGACATGTCTAAAAAGTCCAGTGTAGTTTTACAAGGTTTGGGGGGAGTTGGATAGCGTGTTAGACACTGAGGACCAGCGTCTGAGAGCTGATGTTACATTGTTCCCGAGCGAGCTCGTCACACGAGATGAAATCTCCACAAAGGGTTCCTGCTATCTGGGTTCCAGAAGGGACATTATCTCTTGAAATGCTGTCCAAACCGACTCGTTCCAGAATGCAGTTACTGCCTACTATCGTAGATCGAGGCTGAAAGTGGGAAAGAAAACGTCTGTGCTCTCTCTCTCCATCCAAGCGTTTTAACCACGTCTGCAGGAATTCCTCGACCAACCTAGATCCACTGGAACTCTATCCATTGGTAATGGCGTGCACCGATTTCCCTCCATGCATTGTGGTTGACAGTATTTTTTACAGTGAGACTGTGTATCACACAGAGTTTGTACCGGGGACAGTGTGTGTAAGCGTACATGTGTTCACGTACCTGTGATGCTGATGGGCAGAGGATAATGACCCTTCCATCATGGGGTCTGGAGGTGTCACCACCTCTCTCCATCGTCTCCCCATCATTGGTCATTAGAGGACGCTAGGCCCAGCCTGTCCTCTCTGCACAGGAAGCCGTCATCTTTACTGATGAGGACTGCAACCCATCTGAAGTTCCCTTTAGGGGGGAAAAAAACAATTGTGTTGTATTTAAAGGTTGTTCTGGCGAAATGTAGCCATGAACCTCAGCGAAGACCAGAATGCTCGATATTATGTTTTGTATTGTGTTTTTTTTTGTGGTGGGCCGTTATCGGTAAGAGTCTCACCACGGTGAGATAAAAAAAATATCG
Source organism: Osmerus mordax (assembly GCF_038355195.1). Classification (NCBI taxonomy): domain Eukaryota; kingdom Metazoa; phylum Chordata; class Actinopteri; order Osmeriformes; family Osmeridae; genus Osmerus; species Osmerus mordax. The sequence continues at coordinate 3,001,447 of NC_090055.1, forward strand.
CCGTTAATCTATTCTCAAAGTTGGGTTGGGAGCTGGGTCTATACTACGCAAGCTATAATGACTTTCACCTTGATATTTTAGCGTGGATGTATACCTTGCCGAATTGCACTGTAGGGGGCGAGAACGAGTCTTCGAACCTGTGTGTATGCCTTGTGTATGAAATTATCACATCAAACGTGACGTGCTAACATGGATGCAGCTATGAAGCCGCCTGGTTTGCTTCAGGGAATTTTTAAGAAGTTTCCCAATGGAAACCTCGACCAGACTAAGGTTGTTTGCACCTTGTGCTATGCGGAATTTGTTTACTGTAGGAGTTCTTCCAGTCTCAAATACCACCTAAACGCAAAGCATCCCTTAGCTAATGCGGAAGATGCCGGGGCAAGCGAGGCAAGCCCGTCAGCACAGCTCTATCAGCCAAGCTAACTAATCTAATAAACAGTTAATAAACACAAGTATATCTTATTGAACATAATTTATTTTCATCACCAATTATCATAGTAGAACAGATTTCTCAAGCAGTTTGTGATGCATTTTGGAAACAGGAGATGAGCTCCTGGTCTAATGCGCGACCTGGCTTGAGAAACCCGTTCTCATTATTTGGGTAGCACACATATTCTGAATGCCTTCGGCTTCGATTACAATGAGATTAATCTAGATTAAAAAAAATAATCTATGCCCACCACTAGTTTTTTGGTATTTTGTTATATTCCGTCTTAATCATACACAATCATACATAGCTAATGCCACCTGACGTCAGCAAGTGTACATCAGAACGGTATCTCTTTATGTCTCATGTCCCTGGCTTGTCTTCTAAGCTGCAATGTCTCCACTAACAGTTACAGAAGACACTAGTGAAAAATGTTGCTTCTTCTGCCAAATCAAATCAAATCAAATGTATTTGTATAGCCCTTTTTACACGCAAGCATGTCACAGAGGGCTTCACATACGGCCATAGAACTGCCCTCAACCAACCTAAACCCTCAAGAAAGACAAGGAAAAACTCCCAGAAAAACTTTCAACAGGGGAAAAAATTGAAGAAACCTTGGGAGGAGCAATTCAGAGAGGGATCCCCTCCTCCAGAGACGGTTGGTGGGAGAGAGGAGCAGAACACAGGCTAAACATAGTCATACAGTGTCGAAGGGTTTTGAAACACCAAAATCCATTGTTTAACTTTATAGATGTAGGACAGGTGTTCTGCCAGCGTTCAGTAACCCTTGACTCTCACTTTGCGATGTGGTGAACTCCTGACTAACTGAGTACACGCTTTGTGATTTGGGCGTGATAACGCACAACTTCAGTCGCTAGTCCCTCATCTAACAATTCGCGCTGTTGGATAGTGATAAATAAAGTGTTGTTTTCATCTCTTCACTAATGGAGTGACTTAAGTTCAGTTCTGAGATCTGGGTTTTTACCAATCTGCAGATTGGAGAGAGAGTTTAACAAACACCTCTAACCAAGTCTCTCTGAGTCATGAATGTGAGAGGATGGTGTTTATAGTGAACAGAGAAAAAACAAAGATAACATACAGCCAATAGGTGTTTGTTATTATAGTCAGCCGGATACTACACCAAAGAACTGTGCCAGTCATCACAACCAAGTAGGAACACATATATGAATGGATAATAAGACAGAATACATGAGCAGATAATACGTTAATAACTGATCTACTGATTGTGATTTACATGAAAACGTAGAAAATCCAATTTCTTCCACAGTAATGTGTGTGTGTGTGTGTATGTGTGTGTTGGTGCAAGATTGACTTGCTGTATCTCTATTATTGGAGTAATTCTTCTAAGACTATTCCTGGCATGGTGCAGACATAAGCCACACGCTCGCACAAAACCAACAAATGTAATCAAAGCACCCTGTACAGTATCGTTTCTGTTTACTTCAGCGGACACAAGCCGGCGAGTGTGTTCTAAGGTGAGTGGCATTTTGATCGCCTTAAGGAGTGTGTTTGTGTAAACCTAGCAGAGAAACGCTACAGCTGGGACGCTGTTTCGGGCACATCGTGTTCTTCAATCCAGAAGAAACACAAATCGATTCGTTTGGTGCCGTAAGCGAAGGTGCTGCTGTGAACTTGACGGATCCGTGCCGATCAAGGGACTGGCGCGCGGGGGGGGGGGGTTCAGAAGACTGCTGCTACACTAGTGCAGAGACCAAGGGAATTATTATGGGATGTTCGTATCTGGTGCGTAGTTGTCAGGTGTCTCAATGTTTGATCGAGTTGCTACAGGTCCTGTTTCTGAGGCTCTTTTTCCGGGGCTGGAGACGAGCTGCATGGTAGAGTGCGGTGGTGTATCGCTGGTGCTGAGATGCAGCCCTTGTGTTTTCGTTTTTTTTTGGGGGGTGGGGGGTGGGGTGCTCCAGTTTAGCCCATTAGCAAACAGAGGGTAAGATAAAAGACACATCCACGCAGGCAATTGGAAAACAATTTCTTTACATGGAACAATCAGCGAAACCAATTTCACCATTAACGGAGAAAAGTAGTTAGCCTTTGGCACTTTGTAGTGATATCCCTTCCCTGCCAATAACAACAGCAGCTCCAGCACAGGGTGGAGCTATAACCTGAACAAGCTATAGCTTGTGTGTGTCTGTCTCTCCAGGCGGAGACAAAAGGACAAACCTTCTGACGGATTGTGCGTTTCATCGAACCGCACGTTGCCCCGGCATTCAATTGGAACCCAGCCAAATGAGCTGGCGTTGCCGTGGAGATCAATCTCGCCTTTGGTTGGGTTTGGGGGACAGGGGGTGTGGGGGGGGGGGGTCGTTGGAGTGTGTCAACGGTTCCGATGTAAATCCTCCGAATGCTTACCTAGGCCGTCGTCTCTGCTGCCCAGGCCACCGAATCCATCACACTCAGACCTGTCACAGGACACAGTGCATTCAGGGTACCTTTATATATATGTCCCTGGTATTAGCACCTGATTCACTTTCACCGCCCTCCAGGGTCTTTACATATAAACCCTGTTCTACAAAAAGGGTATGGATATTTTTAGACAGGCACTAACATGCAATCACAACCACAAAAACACACTCATGACATACACGTGTTCATGCATGTGCACACACACAGACATCCACACACGCCTATCAAACAGGGTTAAAAGAGGGTGGGAACATTTGGGGAAAAGGGGGGGGGGGAGGAGATGGAGAGGAAGGAAGAAAAGCAGGAGAGAAAGGAAGTGATCACTCAGCAGAAAAGAACCAGAGTCTTAACAGTAGCCGGCTAATCCGCCTGGCTTAGGGCGCCTGGGCTTCTCAACCCGGCGGGGAGGAAGAGGAGCTCAGAGGGGGGTCCGTCTCTGGGTCCGGCTGGTCCCGGGCCCCGGGGGGAGACCCAGACCCATCGATTAGCCGTCAGGACCTCCTAGCTGTCTGTCTCCCCCCCCCCCCCCCCCCCCCCCAACCCCCAACCTGCTTCAGTCTGCCCATCCCTGGCCTTTCTCCCGGCAACACTGGGTCTGCGGGGACGGAATGGGGAGACGGAAGAGAGAGAGAGAGACGGAGCGAAAGAGAGAGGTAAAGAGTAAACAGGTTTTTGAGAAGGTGGGGTGAAAACAAACAAAAGAAGGGAGCAAACAATCCCGGCTATGGTCTTGTTGAAATGGGTTCATAACAATGTGTGTGTGTGTGAGTTTTGTGTGTGATTTCTGTATTTGTGTGTGTGTGTGTGTGGCGGCTGGTTGTGTTTATTTGTGAGAGCGTTATGGTAAATAACACTCGACATGGCTGGCAGGGAGACAGGTGGTGGAGGGTTGGCCAGCAGAGAGCTGCTGTAAATCACTGAGAGGGAGAGGGGAGGGAAGAGAGAGAGAGAAAGAGAGAAGGGAGAGGGGAGGGAGAGAGAGAGGGAAAGAGAGAAGGGAGAGGGGAGGGAGAGAGAGGGAGGGAAAGAGAGAAGGGAGAGGGGAAAAGTGAGAGGGAGAGAAAAATGAAGAGAAAGTTAGAAATGGGATTGGAAAGAGAGTGGGGAGGGAGGTAGGGAGGGAGGGATGGAGGGAGACTGGATGAAGAGGAGAGAGGGGGGGCACGGGGGAGAGAGAGAGAGACGCACAGTCTTGGAACGGGCCAAACGGACAATCCTTTGAAGTTGCCTGCATTGACATATCATGAATAAAACATGAGCAATGTTTGCTTTCTAGTAAGCAGGGCAGATGGGGAGCCTGAGAAGTCTGGGAAGCCATGTTCACGTTACAACACTGCCAGCCATCGAGCCATGAACCGTACAGGACACCGCCTAGCAGACCCTCTGTGTGTAGCTTCTACTTCCTGTCAAGTTTGATGCTCCAGCTTGACTTGACTTCCCTTGAAATCTGACCTCTGTCACTATGGAGTATGGAGTGTCTACCTGTAGCTTACAGGATATGACTGTGAAGGTAAATAAATGAAAAGACCAAACGGAGATTGGAGGGGGGGGAGGGGTTTTCAAAGGATACAGCTCCCTCTTAAAGGCAGGGTAGGTCATGTTGTTGAGACACACTTTGTAATATCGTTTTATTATTTTTTTTTCGAAAGGTTGAAGAAATATTTTCTAAAAAACGTTTTGTTTTTTGGGGTTTTTAAAAGATTGAAAAATACAATTCTTAAAAAGGTATGGAAAAAAGTTTTGAAAAAAAAAGGTTTGCATCATTGATGAGTACTTAATGAGGACCATATAATACTCCACTGTACTCTAGCCTAGAGCATGTAGGCTACTCTGCTCTAGGCTTCTCTGTTCTCCTCTTCCCTTTCCTCCTCTCTCCATTCAAACATTATTTTCCAAAAGTATTTTCCATTTTATATGTGGATGTCAATTTTCAGTAGTATTCTGTGTGTGAACTTTTCATATATGAATGTGTATGTGTTTGTGTAATTGCAGTCTGAATTAGTTCCTAATCGACCCCTCATTCCAGTCAGTGGCTTTGAAGAGAGGGGGGTGGGATATTTTGGTATGAATCCTTTGGAAGTCAAGCCAAAATTGCTAGGCTCGCAAAACGTACCGATCCTGCCTTTAATAATCCGACGGCTGATCCGATGTTGCCCATCGTGATCGTTATTATAGCCCGCCTAAGCACCCGTCTGGATGTTGCTTTCTCTAAATAAATGCCAGGTCCCAGAGTTCATGGTTAAAGCTTTAGAGGAATCAGTAACAGCCCCTAAGTCTCTCTGAGGCGGATCTGCGGGGAGATTAGACGACGGCGGTTAAAAGGGAAGCGTTTTTGGAAATGTTTTTGGGGGGTTTTACAGGCAAGTGACAGCTCCACTGTAATGGGATGTTAATCCCTTTAATGCAAACCTGTATCACTTTCTCTCACTTTCTCTCTCTCCCTACTTGTTCATACGTTCATAAATACATGTGGCACACATAGATATAAATATAAAAGTATATCTTCTCTATTAATCCGATGTAGAACTGCTGTTGGCTCGACTGATTGGCCCCGTACGCCAACACAGTTACAGGGAGAAGTTTGTCAGCACTTAAACTATTCTTGTTAAAGGTCAATTATTACATTTTATGACTCACCAATCCAACCTGTCAAAACTAAGTCAGGCCACCGCGGGTCTGTGACATTAGCGCTGTGACACAATGCATTTTGCTTTGACGGTTTAGAGAACGCTAACAGCTCATTTTTAACCAGCCGTAGTCTTTATGTACTGCCAGCCCTTGGCCCTGTTTCCGCTCCATCGACAGCATTGAACAACTTAGTCGCAAATTGACTCGTTAAGAGCAGTCATGACAGGTGTCATTTCCTGCGTTCTTTACATGTTGCCAGACGCCTCCGGTCACGAACCTCACAGCAAGAGACGATTCACACCACCCTCTCATCTCTCACTGTTCGCTCTCGCACGTGACATTTGATGCGCATTGTTGGATCGCTTGATGACAATGATATGACAGTGAGAATTTAGGCTGGAGCTCGAGTCCTATCTCTTTCTGGTCCTAATCCCGTCACCACCACTCCTCATTGGCTCCTCAGGCGAGTCAAACTGAGCCATTTCTATCGATTGTTATTTTGTGTTTGTTTATTTCTTTTCTTCCATTCCTTCAAAAGTCTAACGTCGCGGTTAAGTCTCTCTGTTTTTCCCAGCCTTGGTGGGATTGTATAAAGCAGTAATTGTATTTTCTCTTTCTGTGATAACAGAGTGCTCTGTTTTGCTTTTGGAGCCTGTATTGGAGTCTTAACACAGTCCCTGTGCTCAGTCTGTCTACCTGCATATAAGCACAGCAGATTCTATCTCCATCCATGTGAACTTCCTCTTTTGTCACAGAAACCACTTTTCTCTCCTCTGCTATACTGCGCTCTCGCTCCCATTGTCTATCTCCCATCTTTCTATCGCTTTCCATCTTTTTCTCTTTTCCACTTCCTCCTCTACTTCCTCTCTGTTTTCCTGTCTTCCTTATCTCCTCCGCCACTGTCTCCTTTTCTTTCTATTTCCTCCTCCCGTCACAGTCCTGTAAATTCTGCCACCTTATCTTCCTCCCTCCCCAATCCATCTGTCTCCTCCTCCTACCCGGTAATTCCTTCTCACCTGTGTCTTGTGCAACCTAGTGATCTTCATTTGCATGTCTCCGGCATGGAGCTGGTGGAACGTGACCTGCTAAATTACAATGTTGTGGCACAACAACACACATGCAGGAGGTTCTACAATTTAGCTCAGAGCGCTGTCATTGCCTTCTCTCTCTCTCTCTCTCTCTCTCTCTCTCTCTCTCTCTCTCTCTCTCTCTCTCTCTCTCTCTCTCTCTCTCTCTCTCTCTCTCTCTGTGTCCTGATGTTCTGTCTGTGCTCCATAGACCTTGCTGGTCTCTCCATCCTCTTCGTCCTGTCTCTACTCTTTACTGCTGCTCTTCTCAGGCTCAGGTGGGAGTGTTGCAGCTCACCTGCTTCTAGTCTGCCCCCCCTTCTCTTTCTATTCTTCCCTGACTCTATGTCCATGCAAGAGTTCTCCATCCCAGCTCTTCTCCCTACCCAACGGAATAGATCCTGAACAAAATCACAAATCACAAAAAACATTGCCATTGGGACCTCTCTCTCTCTCTCTCTCTCTCTCTCTCTCCTGTCTGTCTGTCTGTCTGTCTGTCTGTCTGTCTGGCTCTCTCTCTCTGTCTGTCTCTCTCTCTCTCTCTCTCTGTCTGTCTGTCTGGCTCTCTCTGTCTGTCTCTGTCTGTCTCTCTCTTTGTCTGTCTCTCTTTCATCTGCCCTTCACCTTTGGTCTTTCTGAATGGGGACAGGGGAGGGGGAGAGGAGAGATGGAGGAAGAGAGAGAAGGAGAGAAGAGAAGGTGAGAGATAGTGAAAGGTGGAAGGATGAAGTGCGTGTGTGTGTGTGGCTGTGCCCCTGTCCTTAGGTGTCTGTGAAAGACTGAAAATCCACAAGCTTTTACCAGGTTGTGTGTTTTCGCGTGAACTCTGGCCCCCTGGAGCTTTGTGTAGAGCTGGTGTGGAGGTGGAAATGATGTTATGTCAGCGTTTCCCAAGTCTGTCCGAGACACACACACACACACATTGAGGGGTGAAGGAGTTAAAGGGAAAACCAAGTTAGGGGTGAGATGATTGGTGCAAAAATGCAAGAGAGTAGGAGAGGGAGGAGGGGGAGGGAGGTAGTGAGAAAGTCGAGAGGGAGGATTCAGGAATATGAAATTTGCAAAGATGGGTGTGTGAAGGGAGGTGTGTAACTGGAGATGACACTCAGGCACACACACACACACATGAACACACACACACACAAGCACAGACACACAGACATGAACACACACACAGACACACAGACACACATGAACACAGACACACATGCACACAGGCACACATGCACAGACACACATGAACACGGACACACACACATGCACACATGCACAGGCACACATGCACAGACACACATGAACACAGACACACATGCACACATGCACAGGCACACATGCACAGACACACATGAACACAGACACACACACATGCACACATGCACAGGCACACAGGCACAGACACACATGAACACAGACACACACAGACACACATGCACAGGCACACCATGAACACAGACACACACAGACACACATGCACAGACACACATGAACACAGACACACACAGACACACATGCACAGGCACACATGAACACAGACACACACAGACACACACAGACACACATGCACAGGCACAGACAGGGACACGCTCACACTCAGCTGATTGCAGGCAGAGAAGCATTGTGTAAAGCTTTATTGGTCTAATAAAGGAAGGCAACAGGCTAGGGGTTTGTCTGGAATCTGTTGCCGCTGAGCTAGTTACCAAGGTGTGTGCCAGGCCCAGTGTGTGTGAGTGTGTGTGTGTGTGTGTGTGTGTGTGAGAGAGAATCAGAGAAAGAGCAAAAGAGAGAGAGAGAGAGAGAGAAGGAGACAGCTAGAGCCAGAGAGAGCCAGAGACAGAGATAAAGAAAGAGAGATCAGAGACAGAAAGAGATAGAGAGACAGAGGAAGAGAAAAGCAGAGGCAGAAAGCGAGAGGCAGAGAGAGAATGAGGGTGAAGAGGGTAGGAGCAGAACATAATGTTCACTCTGTTGAGGGAGCACCAGAGATTGAGAATACACAATTTATGGCCACCGCACCGCAACACTCTATAATACACACACACACACACACACACACACACACACACACACACACACACACACACACACACACACACACACACACACACACACACACACACACACACACACTCACACCAGAACACACTGTGACACAAGACACACACACACACACACTGCAGTGCATCGACCACTGAGGGACACACTGATGCATACTTGTGTTTGGGACTCTGGAAAAGACGGATGAAGGGGTGACGAGACCCTCAGTCGGAGGTGGAGATGGAGAAGAGGGAGGGTGAGCGGGGGGAGGGGCGGGGGGCGGTCGGGGAATGGAGGAGGGTTCGAGTGGAGGAGGGCACACAGATGGTTGAGGGAAAGGAGTGGGGGAGGTCTCAATGGGATGATGGTGTGGAGGAAGAAGGATGAGATGGAGGGAGGAAGATGGAGGGGGTCTGGGGTGGAGGGAGGGGGTGGAGGGAGGGGTGGAGGGAGGGGTGGATGGAGGGGTGGAGGGAGGGGTGGATGGAGGGGTGGAGGGAGGGGTGGAGGGAGGGGTGGAGGGAGGGGTGGATGGAGGGGTGGAGGGAGGGGTGGATGGAGGGGTGGAGGGAGGGGTGGAGGGAGGGGTGGATGTTTGTCCTCTGCTGCTGAGCGGACACCGTTCGGGCCCCTCCGGCTCAGTTCTCTTGACTGTCTCCATCTTTTCATCACAGAGGGGAACAAAGATCCACATGTTATTAAAGATCAGCCCCAGCAAGAAAATATATAAATAAAGGCACAGTTAGAGCAAGTATAAATATAGCGAAATCCCTCCAGCAATATTCTCTCTCTCTCGCGCGCTCTCTCTCTCTCGCTCTCTCTCTCTCTCACTCTCTTTTCAGGCCAATGAGGAATTCTTCTCATTCTCTCACTCCCCTCTTTTACATAATAATTGAAGCGCTGTTCTTTCTCATCATCCTTCTTCTTACTTGCCATCTCCATCTGTCTCTCTTTTTTTTTTCCTCCTTTCTTCCTCTCCTCCATCTCTTCCTCTCCTTCATCAATTTCTCTCCGTCAGACGGACTTTCGCTTCTCATGGTGCCTCTGCGTCTCTCTGTCATGGCCGTTCTCTCTGTTTCAACCACCTTCCTCTCATTCTCTCCATCTCTTCCTCTTGCACGTGAAAACGCCATATACGGGGCAATGCACCGCCTTGACAGGCGGGTGAGAGAGGGTGACGCGTGGCAAGTCGAGGCAGTGAGGGCCCCTGTCATCTCTCAACTCTGTTATTTCCTGCTCAACATGTTATCCTAGCTAATTACTGCTCCTGAAGCATTAAATATTTACGTCGGAGAATAATTAGTGCCGGAGAAGTCCTCAGAGCCGTAGTCCAACACAGTGCTGGAGACAGACTACGTTTTCTAACTGTGCAGGTACATGATTAGAAAAATTACTTTTCTCCTGATTCTACTTGTGGGTGAATCCTTAGAAAAACTCTCATTTGATTCCATGGAAAATCTCCCATAATGTTTCTTCAAGACTCATACAAGTAGAAAAAAGGTTCTATCAGGTGTTAAAGAAGGTTTTCTTTAACACCTGAAGTGAAGAAGTGTTCTTTAAAACCGTTCTCGAAGGGAGACCACAGGGAGATCCGAGGAACCTTTTTAAAACTCCTCCGGAGACGGTGCAGTGGGAGTTTGTGTTCTTGCTGAGATTTGCATGCTATTACTGCTCTTCCATTGAGTGATTGTAGCACGAGTCTACAGAGCGTGATAGTGGGAGGGGTTCGGGCGCTGTGAGAGCTTGGCACCATATCCTTTATTTACTCAGGGGGTCTCTCTCTCTCTTTATCTCTTTATCTCTTTCCCTCTCTCTCTCATTTTCCGCCAAAACCGAAAACACTTACTCCGTTTAATCATATGGCCGGAAACATGGCCTCCAGTTTGCCAGGTCCTCATAAAGCAGTTGCGCTTGACCGAGCATGACAGGCGAGCCTTCGGTGGAGAAGAAAATCAACAAATGAGAGAAAAATTGAGCAAATTTTCACAGTCTTCCAGTCAGATTTTCTGTTGTTGACGGGAGCAGGTGCACAACATGATTGCTTTTCTAATAGACAAGCTGGCCCAAGTAGGAGACTGGAAGGCACGCACCACCTGTGTGTGTGTGTGTGTGTGTCCTATGTACGTGTGTGTTCACACAGCCTGAAATTATGTAGCTACAGGTGTGTGTGTGTGTGCTCTGAATTTGCCAGCAGCGGTGACTTGTAAATATTTCAAAGCAGCCATGTTCTCGCGAACAAAGCCACACATGGTCTTCCTGTCACATGGTCTTCCTGTGGGAGTGTCTTAGGTGAAGTTCAGACCTATTTATGTAGATTAGAAGGTTCACTAACCTTCGTTACAAAGACGAAGGTTTTTCTTCCCGTGTTTGTATCTGTTTAACATGCCGCAGACATCCCTCCCTGGGGAAAGTGCTCCTGCATGAGGTGCACACACACACTCACAGTCACACACACACACAGTCACACACACACACACACTCACAGTCACACACACACACAGTCACACACACACACACACTCACAGTCACACACACACACAGTCACACACACACACACACTCACAGTCACACACACACACAGTCACACACACACACACACTCACAGTCACACACACACACAGTCACACACACTCACAGTCACACACACACACAGTCACACACACACACACACTCACAGTCACACACACACACACACACACACACACACACACACACACACACACACACACACACACACACAGAGTCACACACACACACACACACACACAGAGTCACACACACACACACACACACACACACACACACACACAGTCACACACACACACACACACACAGAGTCACACACACACACAGTCACACACACAGTCACACACCCAGAGTCACACACACACACAGAGTCACACACATACACCCAGAGTCTCACAAACACATATACACACAGTCACACACACAGTCACACACAAACACACACACACACACACACACAGAGTCAAACACACAGTCACACACACAAACACACAAACACACACAGTCACACACAGTGACACACATACATACACATAGTCGGCTGGCTTGCTGGTTAGGTGGCTGAGAACTGGTGGTAGACTTGGAAGACCCATCCTGTTAGCACTCTGTGTTCTCATTATCACACACACACACACACACACACGCACACACATCTTGATGCCAAAATGTCCGCTTCCTTTCCGCAGTTACATTGTGCCGTTCCTTCCCAGTGTGCTGGCATGGAGCCACAGAGCTGGTCACACCAATAAAGATCCTTTGAACTGAAATGAATTGAGTGCAGAGTGAAGGCAGGGCAGAATGAGGGAGAAGGAGAAAGACTGAGATTTGTGTTTCGCCATGAAAGGGTTCTCACCTTGTTGTTTCTCTGTGTAGTTGTTAGTAATGGATCGTGTACCAGTCCTTCTGGGAGACGGATATGAATAGACGGATGAACGGGTCAGTTAGTTAGTCAGTCAGTCAGTTACTCAGACAGTTATTCAGTCAGTCAGGCACACAGTCTTGCAAGGAAACCCACTGTCTGAATGTGCAAACACGTTGTTTTTGTGCCGTCATGATTTGAGAGACAGCTGTGACCAGGACGAGAGACCAGGACAGTAAACTAGGAGAAAGGGACAGGAAACTAGGAGACAAGGACAGGAAACTAGGACACCAGGACAGGAAACTAGGAGACAAGGACAGGAAACTAGGACACCAGGACAGGAAACTAGGAGACAAGGACAGGAAACTAGGAGACCAGGACAGGAAACTAGGACACCAGGACAGGAAACTAGGAGACAAGGACAGGAAACTAGGAGACCAGGACAGGAAACTAGGACACCAGGACAGGAAACTAGGAGACAAGGACAGGAAACTAGGAGACCAGGACAGGAAACTAGGAGATCAGGACCGGAAACTAGGAGACCCAGGACAGGAAACTAGGGACACCAGGACAGGAAACTAAGAG
>NC_090055.1:3019214-3046046 GCF_038355195.1 Osmerus mordax
ATCTCCGGCTCATCCTGCTTCCGTTCCGTAATTCTCCCTCCATATACTCTCTCCCTCGCGCTGCCTGCGCCCGGGGGTGAAGACTATACAGCGATCCTCCATTAATGTCTTCTATTCTCTCTCTCTCTCTCTCTCTCTCTCTCTCTCTCTCTCTCTCTCTCTCTCTCTCTCTCTCTCTCTCTCTCTCTCTCTCTCTCTTCTCTCTCTCTCTCTCTCTCTCTCTCTCTCTCTTTCTCTCTCTCTCTCAACCTCTCCCTCTCATTCTCTCTCTATCTATCTCTATCTCACCCCCCACTGTCTTCCCTCCCCCTCCTTGTTGATAATTAAGATCTTTGATTTCATGCTCATCCCTTCCATAATAGAAGCACTGCAGACACCCTAAGCCGGCTGACAAGTCTCCAGCACAGACACCCCAAACAAGAGCTTGAGCACACAGCCACACATGGACACACACACACACACACACACGCAACCCTTAAAGATGAATGTGTTCACCAGACAGCTTAATCTCACAGAGAAACACATTTTTGCATTCTCAACACACACACACACACACGCACACGTACGCACACACACACAGGATATTTATGCTTTTTGCATCGTATTGTATATTACTCTGTGGTGCCAGTGAGCAGAGTGACTTACTTTACAGCACAGTGCAGAGAGTGCGTACGAGTACTTACACAAACCAGGGCCCCAGCCTCACCCCCAGCCTCTGCGCCAGCCTCACCCCCAGCCTCACCCCCAGCCTCTGTATCTGCCCCAGCCTCTGCGCCAGCCTCGGCCTCTGTATCTGCTCCAGCAGACTGACGCAGGGAAAGCACAAAGACACCTAGCAGAGTACATCTGAATCACACACTTCAATCTGCTTTCTCTCCATTTCTCTATCTCGGTCTCAATTTCTGTTTCTCCATCTAACTTGCCCTCACCTTTTTTCTCTCTATGATGCCCTCTCTCTCTCTCTCTCTCTCTCTCTCTCTCTCTCTCTCTCTCTCTCTCTCTCTCTCTCTCTCTCTCTCTCTCTCTCTCTCTCTCTCTCTCTCTCTCTCTCTCTCTCTCTCTCTCTCTCTCTCTCTCTCTCTCTGTCTCTGTCTCTCTCTCTCTCCCTCTCTTTCTCTCTCTCTCTCTCTCTCTCTCTCCCTCTCTCTCTCTCTCTCTCTCTCTGTATTTCTCTTTCTCTAAATTGGTCTCAGACTCCGTTCTCTATTTGCCTTTCTTCTTTTCATCGGTGCACACTATACTAAATGTCTTTCTGTCTTTCTGTCTTTCTCCTCCTTTCTCCAACCGTTCTCTCATCTCCCTACCCCCCCCCCCCTCTTCTACCCCCCCTCTTCTTTCTCCTCTGGCCCTAGAGACAGATGGAAGTCAAGATGTGTAGTAATCTTCTCCCTCCAGCCATGTCAATAGCCCTCAATAACAGTGAAATAGTGCCGGCTCCATCCAATCATTGATCACGGCAGGGACTCAGTCCGGATCTTATTGGCCATCATGGCAATCTGGTTCCCGGTAATAGCCAATCAGAAGGGTCCTGTGGAATGCCCCGCTCCCCCTGACAGGTTCCCCATCGTTTTGATTGACTGCACCTGAGGGTCCGTCACTTCAGCTGGCCCCCGATCAATATACCATCAAACGCACACACACACACACACACGCACACACACACACACACACACACTAGTTGGTGTGTATGTTATCGAAAGCTCAAAGACCAACCGCAAAGACGCACACATGCACACACAGGTACACACTGACCTATGTACCCACACACACACACACATACACACACCGATGTGTATGCTATAGAAATCTCAAATGCACACCTCACAAAGACACAAACGCTTGTGTGTTCATTGAAAGCTCACTGGAAGCCACGCACACACACGAATGCGAATATATTGATACAAAAGGCAGCGGCCGGTCAAGCTAACAGCACAGTAGCTGAGCAGCCGAGCGAGAGCTGCAGGAACCAGCGAGGAGCGCTGAGCTCATTCTCTGAGCTGAATAATAATCTGTTGCATAACGTCCGCTGCTGTGCTCCTGTAATCTACACTGAGGTTAATGACAGGAACACTGTGGTCTGGCCGAGCACGGTGGCACATGCATCACACACACACACGTACACACACACACACACACACACACGTACACACACACACACGTACACACACGCATCCTGCGCACGTCTATGCCCACGCGTTGACGCATACATGAAAGGAGGATGAGAAGGAAGACAATGTAGAGTTCATAGAGGTGAGAGGAGGAAGAGGGAAGAATCTACTGCAGGAAGGGACCGTGATGAACAAACATGTATACTGAAAGTGAAATAGCACAGCACATATTCTGTGGTGAGATGCAGGGATGGTTATGTCTGGTGGTTGAGGAGGTTTAAAGAAAGGTAGACAGGAACAAGGAAGCATGAAAGGAAGGGAGGAAAGGAAGAGAAGAAGGGTGTAAAAAAGAAAGGGAGGCAAAGCAGAAGGAATTATACTGTATGGAGAGGGATAGAGGTAGGTAATGAGGAAGAAAGATAAATGTTAAATATCCACAACACATATTTTGTTGTGGAAATTCTTCCTTGCTTCCCTAGGGCTGGATGAAATCCAGTCTAGCTTCTGTCGTCTAGACAAGGTCAAAGGTGACTCATCCCACCACCTCCATACACCCACTCCCCTCTCCACCTCCAGCGAGTTCAGAGGTCGAAAGGTCGTGACCCCGCCTCCCTGAGCTGTCAGGCTCCTTGTCGGCTCATAGTGGTGATTGTCTCCTCTCCTCCTCTCATAGCTCACCCCTCATCTTCTTGTCTGTCTCTGACTGTGCTCTCTCCATCTCCCGCTCCGCCTCTCCCCTCCTCACCCTCCCTGTCAAACTGTCAGTCTTGGCGAGGCTGTCTGTATTAGCAAGAGCGCTGTCACAGTTATACATCGGGATCTTAGCCTTTAGAGACGTAACTTCCAGCAGCTATTTCTGTTAGCATACGCATTGTCCCTGAAACCTGGGACTGTATCTCGACGGTAGACTTGTCACTCACAAACCTTACATGGCATTGGACAAAGTATGTAGGTAAACATCTTTATTTATATAAAACTGATGCTGGATAAACCGATGAACAGGTTTTGTTTCAGAATCAGAATCAGAATGGCCTTTATTCACTTATTAGTTCTTATAAGTAAGTTATAACTTATAAGTTCACACAAACAAGGAATTTTCTGTGGCAGGAAGGTGCAAACGACAAACATACAAATCTAAAATATAAAAGTAGAGAAAGTACAACCGTCTAAATAATAAAAAAAGAATAGGCCTACTATACAATAGAAAATAGAAAATAAGATCTAAAATGAGACCATAGCCCTCACAATGAGAGTAAATGAGCCTGACAGTGTTATTCAAGCAAAATTATTCCAGATTGAATAACTCACAATATGAATGCATACCACCATACTGTGACTTAGAAAGGGTTAGGGTTGGTGTACAGCAGGTTACAACTGAAGCTAAAACGAACAATCAATCAAGAACAATCGCGCACGCTTGTTAGCTACACAATAGCACAGCAACTGCTTGAATTGTACTACTGTACAGTGTGAAATTCGTTCAGAGCCCAACATGCATGCAAGACTAAGACCATCTACTCTGGTAGATGTTTTCTCACAAGCCCCGAATCATTTAGGTAGCATTTTTGATTGTCATGTTCGGCAAATATAACAATGTGAGTCCAACGTAATGTGTATATTAGATAAAGTCAGATGGCTGAGCGGTGAGGGAATCGGGCTAGTAATCCGAAGGTTGCCAGTTCGATTCCCGGTCATGCCAACTTGTGTCCTTGGGCAAGGCACTTCACCCTACTTGCTTCGGGGGGGAATGTCCCTGTACTTACTGTAAGTCGCTCTGGATAAGAGCGTCTGCTAAATGACTAAATGTAATGTAAATGAAATAAAGCTCAAAAATCTATTTTGCACTCAAATTAATGCTAAAGAATTACGCTCTGGCATTAGATGTGGAAGTCTCAATCTAAGCTCACGTTGTTCGGTGTGTTTAAAACTGACGTGCTGCTGTCTGTGCAGGTGGCGGTACAGGCAGCCGGCAGATCGTTCTCCATGAGGAGCAGTAGAAGATGCAGGCTCTGCCAGCACTGCTGCTGTCGATACACTTCTCCTCCCTCCTGCTAGTTTCCATGGCGCCACGCTCCTACAGCCAGGCTCCCCTGCTCTCCACCGTCCGGATGGGTTAGTGTCTGTGTCCACCTACGCACCCCCCCCCCCCCCCCCACACACACACACCTGGCTTCTACACCCCCTCACTGCCCCCCTCCAGCCCCACCACTCCCCTGAAGGGTAAAAACCTCATCTCAGTCCCTCTGCCCTCCTCTCCATTCCCCTCCCTCAAGACTATCTCCCCCCCCACTGAGTGGGAGTGTTTGAACTGTGTGTGCACCTGTTTACGGGCTGGTGCTCGCACACGTCTCTCTGTGTGTGTGTGTGAGTTGCTGCTGACATCTCGTCTCTCCCCCTCGCCTGGTCCAGCGGCCATCTTGGATGACCAGTCCGTGTGTGGTCGCGGCGAGCGCCTGGCGCTGGCCCTGGCCCGGGAGAACATCAACAGTGTGATGGAGGGGCCGTCACGCTCTCGGGTGGAGGTCGACATCTACGAGCTCCAGAGAGACTCCCAGTACGAGACCACCGACACCAGTGAGTATTAGACCAGTACGGACCAGTATAGACCAGTACACACCAGTACAGACCATTATAGACCAGTACAGACTAGTATAGACCAGTACAGATCAGTACAGACCAGTACAGACCAGAATAGACCAGTACAGACCAGTACAGACTAGTACAGACCAGTACAGACTAGTACAGACCAGTAGAGACTAGTACACTGTACACAGCATGACAGCAGACTGAGCAGAGAGTGTGCCGGGTCGTCAGCAGTATCTGCCATGCTGTACGCTAATTACAAATGTGGTAGAATTGCAGCATAATTACTGTATCATATATCACTCCTTGCTACACCCACAACATCACTAAGGACACATATACTTACTGCTTTGGTTGCAGGAGGTCACACACCACGCTCTTGGCAACAGCACGCTCTATATCAGGAGATGAAATCTGTGTGTGTGTTGTCCTTGACCAATGGGCAGGAGACTCTGACAGGCTAGTTTGCCAGAAGGATGTTTGGACTTTTGGATCAGAGCACTCATCATCTCGCAGCTACAGCTGTCTGAAATGCAATACACACACACACCACACACACACCACTCACACACACGCCCACCTCCACACCCCGATTACACACACACACACCAAGGGAAGGTCTTGCAAGTCAAGGCTCTTCTTTCCCTGTAACTCTCATAGGCAGGGTGACGTGTCTCCCTAGCAGCATTATTGAATAAAAACACAGAAAACCAATCAATTAACATGAGACAGACCATGTCCTCCTCGTGTCTTCATTGACTTTTCCGTTAACATTGAGATAACCACGGCTGAGAAGGTGGTGTGAATGAAGAAGGTTATCTTTTTCTGTAACAGTGGCCATGACAGCAACTTATATTTTATTTTATTGTATATTTTATTTAATTCTAATTCCACTTAGTACTGCTAGTTTATGTACCCTTAGTATAGATAGTCCACATATTTAGATTTTAGGTCCCTATATGTTTATTGTATGCACCTTCCTGCCAAAGCAAATTCCTTGTCTGTGCAAACTTTCATGGCGAATAAATCCCATTCTGATTCTGATTCTGACAGTTTTTGCATCGGTTACCAAGGACAGGACACCCCATATTTAACGGGATGAGATCAAATCTATTTTCCGAGAGAGACCTGTAAACTGCAGCAGGGGGAACAATGTTTCAGACAAACAGTTTAACAATGACACACACTTGAAAAAGACGAGATGCACATTTTTACACAAAAAGTGACCAGCCAATGTTGCTTTTGAGATCACAATGGTGTGTTAGATATTTCTGCTTCGTGACAAACCTGAGGGCTGCATGATACACAGAATCAAGCGTTCTCAGAGTAATGGAAGAGACCTGCATAAATTACATCACTAAAATCTAAAACCGCCATGAAGTTACATTACATTACATGCAATCCTCGATGTTATTGATATGGAAAATGAACAGTGGGCCCAATATCGAACCTTATCAACTCCTGAGCACAACTCTAGGGACTACACAACTCTAGAGAATTACAACCATCTGCCAATACACATTGAGTATGATTTGATAGGTAATTTATAAACCTATCAAGAAAATGACCTGTAATTCCAACATTTTAACCTTTACACATTGGAAATTACAATAAATGATTGAATAACATACATGTTTTTTTTTTCACCATAGGAGGTGGATGTACAGTAATACTGTCATTTCACAGCCAAGATGGCAAACAATAAACAAACAAATAAACTATAAACAATTCTCTATTTGCCAGGATCCTCCAACCTCTCACCTCTAGTTGCAAACCGGAAAAATATGTGGACCGGATCGGGTTTTGTGATGTTTAATGAATAATTAAATACACGTTTAAATAAGTAAATGGATTTTTGCATGTACATGCCAAGTCGTAGACAATCGCTCCCTTTTAAAATGTGTGAATGGTTTTCTCTTTCTTGTGAACATAATAATTGAAAACAGGTTTAGCAGATTAATATTGTTTTAAAACAGCACGTTAGAAATGGTTGATAAACCATGAACTTGACGTCATGGAAAAACACGATGCGAACGTAGGAAAAGCAGATGTGTGTTATGTGGGCAGTGTTGAAATCGTTAACAAATGGATGTGTTGGACTTTCTTACCAGTTTAATAGTGTTTACGACAACATGTTTGCTATATAACCAGGTATCAACATTTCTCACATGCACAAATAGCTTTGGTGAAAGCTGGTCGATGAAATCTGGAATATTTCTCGACAGTGTGCCAGATTCTACCCAAAGGTGTCGTGTCAGTGATAGGGCCAGCCTCCAGCCCCGCCTCTGGCTCTACTGTCAGTCATATATGTGGGGAGAAGGAGGTTAGTGAGCGCACACACAGGCACGCACACCCCAAAATGAACACAAACACTCTCTTTCTTTTACCCACTTTCCCAGGCTTCTAGAGTCTAGAGATTCACCCTCCCGTCTGAATTGAATATCTTCTCATGTAATTAACCATCATCCACTCCTTCCATCTGTTTTCTTTTCTTCCCTTGGCCTTTCATCCTCTCCCCTCTCACTGTCTTCATCTCTCGGCTCTCTTCATCTTGACTTCCTTCCACAATCCTCTTCTCGTGCTCTCAAACTCAATTTCTACTGTCGCTCCATATATTTGGTTTCTCCCTATTTAATCTATTTTTCTCTTGCTCCCCCCCCCCCCCTCTCGTTTTATACTATCTTTCTCTCTTTTTATACTCTTTCGTTCTCTTTCTCTTTGTGTCTCTCTCTGACCCCCTTTTAAAATATACTGCTTTCCATTTGCTCTCCCTCCCCTCCCCTCTCCTCTCTTCTCAGATCCCTCATGTGAAGATCGGCCCAGAGGAGACTCCGCGGTTGCCATACCTGCGCTTTGCCTCAGTCACTCTGTACCCTAGCAACGAGGACCTGAGCCTGGCCATAGGAGCCATCTTGCGCTCCTTCAGCTATCCTTCAACCAGCCTGGTCTGCGCCAAGGCGGAGTGTAAGTGTAATTAGAGAGTCAGGTGGCTGAGTGGTTAGGGAATTGGGCTAGTAATCTGAAGGTTGCCAGTTCGATTCCTGGCCGTGCAAAAATGATGTTGTGTCCTTGGGCAAGGCACTTCACCCTATTGCCTCGGGGGGGAATGTCCCTGTACTTACTGTAAGTCGCTCTGGATAAGAGCGTCTGCTAAATGACTAAATGTAAATTAGGTACAGTTGGTGTGTGAGTGGGTGAATATGTTTGTTTGTGTGTCTGACACGGCATGTTTGTCAACGTTCCTCTGTGCGGATGCATGTTTGCGTATTGCATGCGCGTAGGTGTGTTAACTTTTGATGTGGAGTTCACAGCTCCACGGACTCTTCACACTCTCTGCGGATATGACTGTGTCCTGCTGTGACTCATTCATCCTCCAAATCCACTTTTAAAGTTCACCAGACAGGCAAAGTTCAGAACCAAAGTCACACGCCAGTTTAGATCTTCCTCATCCTCTCAACGATGACCCCCATCCACCTGCCCTCCCTTTCAGATGCAGACCTTCTTCAAGCTCCCATGGGGAAATGAAGTCATGTCTCTCCTCTCTAGGATGGCAAACATAGAGTTGCTCCCTAGGGGCATGTGTTCTGACCCTTACAGTTGACCGTCTCTCTAGGGGTGAGGGAGGGGGATAACAAATGTACCCGTGTTTAGTGGTGGGAAAGGGGTGTGGGCATCCCAGCACAGCGACAAGGGGAATACTTTAGCAATGTAATGTGACATTTGTTAGAACAATAGCTCCACAGCGGAACATGGGGACAAAGTACTGTGCCAGAGACAGGAAAACAGAATAAATACTAACTAAACCACCTGACCAAATAATATCTAACACAAGTAGCCTGCAGTACATGGAGTGGCAGCTATTCATAGCCTAGTGTTACAAAGCATTATACAGAGTACAGGAACTAAACACATATTAATTGATGCTAAAAACGCTATATATATATCTGATATAAATTATACGTATGTATTATTATTGTTATTTACTGCTAACTACTAATGCTAGGATTAATTTAACTGCTAACTACTAATGCTAGGATTAATTTAAGTACAAGCTCAAAACAAAATAACCAATATGAACAACATACACACAAACACAGAACCAAGTGTTGGTTCACTGGTTCACTGGTGGTATCTTCACCCCCTATCAGCTCTGCAAGCAAACTGTTAAGGTTGGAGTTTGTGTGATCTTTGGTTACAGCAAGGATCTCCTTGCTGTCAAACGCCTTCATAGTCAGAGGTGTAATGTCTAGAGGATGATAGTCATGTAGTGAAATGGGAGTCCTAACCTTGGCCACTGGTACTACAATAGAGTCTTTACTGTAACACGTTTGGAACCTCGATGAGCAGTTAGGCCAAAATCACCCTTGACCTTTCCAAGCTACAGAAGTAACACAATTATGACATCATAGGCTAGTGCAGGACCTCTCTGAAGAAGTAGAGTGGCCTTTGAGTGGCCTGCACCTTAACGCAATCAGGATCTGGACTTTTCCTTTCCTTGGTGTGCATGAGAGATTTCAGCATTTCCTCTTCACCGATGATACCAGTGATCTCTGGGACTCCAGGATCATTCGTAAAAAGCTAGCTATGTGCTAGCCATTTTGAAAAATCATGCCCATCGAGGCGTAAATAAAAAAGATTATTTCCATCCGCCAGCACTTCAACAGGTTGGTCAGCTTCCTTCCCTTTCCTCTCCAGTTAGAGGGAGGGGAGTGACAAAAGGAAAGTAAAAAAAAAACAATGCTACACACAACTATACAGACACAGACATATGCTACTTATAAAAACATGTGGGCATGTAGTGTTGCCGAGCGGAAAACGAGTAACACTTAGACTACAGTAGCTAGAGAAGGTTTTCATAGCCTCTATGCATTTTCGAACAGCATCCAGCGTGACGTTCTGTATGTTTCACCTGTGAGACACACATCTTTCCTTAACCGGTTGTGGAGCAACAGGCGTGAATACGGAGGCAGAGGTCTTTCTAACACAAGCCTGGGTACGTATTTGGTTGAGGTTTGATCTCCACCAAGGTTATCTTACACATAGAGACTCTGACCCAGTTGGCTGTGCTATCTATCGTCGTGGAACCGGTTGCCATGGTTGCAGGAAAGCTGCTAACTGCCACTCAACAGGCGTGATTCGTATGGCGACTGTTTCATTTACATTTACATTTACATTTAGTCATTTAGCAGACGCTCTTATCCAGAGCGACTTACAGCAAGTACAGGGACATTCCCCCGAGGCAAGTAGGGTGAAGTGCCTTGCCCAAGGACACAACGTCAGTTGGCATGACCGGGAATCGAACTGGCGACCTTCGGATTACTAGCCCGACTCCCTCACCGCTCAGCCACCTGACTCCTCAGTTTCAGTGTGCATGTCGTGCATACGCGCATAGGATGTGTACACGCGCGTCAACACGTTTACAGTAGATCAAAAACCAGTTGATTTGTTTTTACTTCAGTGAAACTGTTTCAGTAGAAGTGTATGTTTGTGTGAGTGTGTGTTTTTGTATGTGTGTATTTTAAAGACGTTTGAAATCTCACATAGCTGTGACACTGCCCATGCTGCACTGATTATGCGAGAGGAACATGTTGATTGGCTTTGTGAGAACGTCACAGAGAGAGCACAGTAGCCTTTACGTTGTGTGCTGTGTGCTGTGTGCTCTGCTTGTTTTCATCTCGCTCCGTGTGTGTTTGTGTGTGTTCCTCTGCATGTGTGTTTGTGCGCGTGTGTGTTTTTGTGTGTATGTTTGCACGTCTGTGTCTACATTCCAGCAATTTGGGGTCATTGAGAGGTTTTCCTCATCATGTATTGGTCACAATACTCTGAGCCTTGTACCTTTATGCAGTTTTCATGAGATGGATGAGCTTAGAGAGAGGAAGAGAGGGAAGGGCTGGTGGAGGAGAAGAGGAAGAGAGATGGTGATAGAGCGATGGAGTATGGAAATGAGGAACGTAGTGGGATCCAGGAGAGGCGGGGAGATGAGGGAGAGGCAGAGCGCCAGCGGAGAGATGGAGAAGGATGGAGAGAGGTAACCAGAGCAGAGAACGAGAGGGAGAGAGAGATGAAAGGGGAGGCATGCGAGAGAAAGATATGATGGAGATTGTGTGTGTGTTTGTGTTGCTTTTGTGTGTGTTTGTTTGCTAGTAAGGAAGGTGAGAGAGAGAGAGAGAGAGAGAGAGCATATGTGAGTGAGAGAGCAGGCGTGAACGAGAGAGAGAGGGAGAGAGAGGGAGAGAGAGAGAGAGAGCGAGAGAGAGAGAGAGAGAGAGAGAGAGAGAGAGAGAACTGTGGCGAGCATAGATTTTTTTTCTCTTCCTCCTCCTCCCTCAAACTAATTAAAGTTTTGCCCTGGTTCAGTGATTACCACACTGCTTACAGCCCCGTTCTCCTGGAGCCTTCAGTGTGTGCTCCCTCTCATCCTCCCTCCCACTCCCCCCCTCCCCTCCTCTCCTCTCCTTCTATGTCCCCCTAGACACCAGGCTCTCGTTTTATTTACACTGCCAGTGGAGTTTTCCCACCCTTATATTAGAATGGCATGAATGAGCCATTGCTGTTCAGAAGAAACAGACTATGGCCAGTGTGTTAATATCTCTTTCATTAGTTTTTGTTGCCATAAACCTGTCATTTCCACAAGGGAGGAAATGCGACCTCTGACTTCTAATGATAGAACTGTCGCCGTGGTACGCCTTCAATTTTGCCCTCATCTGTAACCGGACTCCGCCCCCCAGGCCTGCTGCGATTGGAGGAGCTAGTGCGGCGCTTCCTGATCTCCAGGGAGACGTTGTCGATCAGGATGCTGGACGACAGCCTAGACCCCACCCCCCTGCTGAAGGAGATCCGCGACGACAAAGTGGCAACCATCATCATCGACGCCAACGCCTCCGTGTCTTACCTCATCCTTAAGAAGGTCAGTGGCCACAACCTACCCCCCCAGCCCCCCTCCAGCCCCCCTCCAGCCCCCCCCAGCCCCCTCCAGCCCCCCTCCAGCCCCCTCCAGCCCCCCCCAGCCCCCTCCAGCCCCCTCCAGCCCCCCTCCAGCCCCCTCCAGCCCCCCTCCAGCCCCCCTCCAGCCCCCCCCAGCCCCCTCCAGCCCCCCTCCAGCCCCCCTCCAGCCCCCTCCAGCCCCCTCCAGCCCCCCCCCAGCCCCCTCCAGCCCCCCCCAGCCCCCTCCAGCCCCCCTCCAGCCCCCTCCAGCCCACCCCCAGCCCCTCCAGCCCCCTCCTGCCCCCCCCAACCCCACTCCAGCCCCCCTCTTCACTAGCTCCCCTAACAGATAAAACGTGTGTTAACCCTCAATGTCAGGCTCTCATTTCACATAACGAAACACATAATTCATGCAAAGTCTCGGAACTGAGCAGGTTAATTAACTTGCATCTACGAACGTCGTAACAAAGGGATCTTTCAAGCGAACTTGGTTCAGTGAATAGGCATAAACGACTTCTTAAGAGGTCTAACAAGCCATTTTCTGAGTCTAGAAATGTCAGCTCATTAGAGAAGGTGTTGCTGCTTATCCCGTGTCCTGCGGCGACTCCAGCTAGTCAGTCTGGTACGTGAGTCAGAGGTGAGGGACGGAGGATCTCGACACGCTGGAAGACGATCGGGACGGCTGTCTGGCCCCCGAGCGGCGAACACAAACGCTGCCTGACTTGGAAGCATCCACGCCTGCGAATAACAAATGTGCTGTCTCTCTCTCTCTCTCTCTCTCTGTCTCTCTCTCTCTCTCTCTCTGTTCTGTTCAAAGGGCTTTATTGGCATGAAAACAACAATTGTTCATATTGCCAAAGCAACGGTAGAATTACAGAAATATTAATCAATGTAGATCATGGCCTTATATATACTTATATTTCACACACTCACATACAGAGACACACACAGCAGTTTAACATATACATACGTGTAGCTACACCACACAGGTGTACAACTTGTATCCATGTTATTATTATTCAAGTTGGTATATTATTAATGTTGCCAAATAATCGGTATAAATAAATCTCTCTCTCTCTCTCTGTCTCTGTCTTTCTCTCTCTCTGTCTCTCTCTGTCTCTCTTTCACGTTGGCCATACTCTCTCTCTCTCCCTCTCGGGTTTGCAATTCTCTCTCTCCTTTTCTCTCTCTCTTTCCTGCCCCCCCCCCCCCACACTCTCCTTCGTTCTATCTCTGTCCCCTCCAGGCGTCAGAGCTGGGGATGACATCAGCGTTTTATAAGTACATCCTCACCACCATGGTAAGTGCATACCAATGCCTCTCTGCCTCCCCTCCATCCCTCATCCCTCCATCCCTCATCCCTCCATCCATCTGTGTCCTTCCGCTTGCCCACTCCCTCCCTTTGTCCCTTTTCTGCGTGAGGGGAAAGGCAGGTGGGGGGGGAGAAACCATCGACATCAGCACGCAGAAACGTAACTGCAACGTGCCAGGGACACAAGAAGGGCATGAAAGAGTGATGGGAGAAAAAAAAAAGAAAAGAAAGGACCAGGGAGAGATGGAGGCTAGCGCGGAGACTGCCCCGTGGTGTCTCGTTTCCTTTAACCCCCTCCTCTCCTTTTCCTCTCTTTTCATGCCTGTATGTTTTCTTGTTTGTTTCATCCCTCCTCTCTGAAGAGTTCCACAGCATGAAAATCGGTGTTGGCACACAGAATCTCTCTCTCTTTCTCTCTGTTTCTTCCTTTACTTACTGTCTTCTGCTAGTGAGTTTCACCCACCTTTCTCTACATCTCTAACTCTCTCTTGCTTTCTCACTCCCGCTCTCTCTCTCTCTCTCTCTCTCTCTCTCTCTCTCTCTCTCTCTCTCTCTCTCTCTCACATTCACTCTGTCTGTACTTTTCTCTCTCTGCGAAAAAGCTAGTAATCCTCATTAGCCTTTCTCTTCTCTTATCAGCCTTTTACTCTCTCCGTTTCTCTCTCTAGCCAAGCTCTATCACTTACCCTCCCTCTCTGCCTCTCACCCCCCCACCCCCTCCCTCCCCAGGACTTCCCTCTGCTCAGACTAGATGACATTGTGGACGAGCATTCCAACATCCTAGGCTTCTCCATGTTCAACACCACCCACCCTTTCTACCTGGAGTTCATCAGGAGTCTCAACCTCTCCTGGAGGGAGGGTTGTGACGTCAGCCCCTACCCTGGACCTGCTGTAGGTCCACACACACACGCCCACACACACACACACACCATAACTACACACACAGAAACATTAATACTACACACACAGACACACACCTACTCACCGACACATCAATACTGTACACACACACACTACCAATGTAACTACAGACAGACACATCAACACTGTACACACACACACACACACACACACACACACACACATACACACGGAAGGATAGTCCAGTTATTTACAATTAGTCATTTAGCAGACGCTCTTATCCAGAGCGACTTACACTAAGTACAGGGACATTCCCCCCGAAGCAAGTAGGGTGAAGTGCCTTGCCCAAGGACACAACGTCATTTGGCACGGCTGGGAATCGAACTGGCAACCTTCAGATTACTAGCCCGACTCCC
Organism: Osmerus mordax; assembly: GCF_038355195.1. Lineage (NCBI taxonomy): Eukaryota > Metazoa > Chordata > Actinopteri > Osmeriformes > Osmeridae > Osmerus > Osmerus mordax. Next base: position 3,033,419 of record NC_090055.1, read on the forward strand.
TCACCACTCAGCCATCTGACTCCCTATGACATGTTCTTTAATTCCCTCCCTCTCATCTCTCCTCCGCCCCCCCTGCCGTCCCTGCTGTCCCCAGCTGTCGTCGGCGCTGATGTTTGACGCGGTGCACGTGGTGGTGGGCGCGGTGCGGGAGCTGAACCGCAGCCAGGAGATCGGGGTGAAGCCTCTGAGTTGTACCTCTCCACAGATCTGGCAGCACGGGACCAGTCTCATGAACTACCTGCGCATGGTCAGTAAACACACACACACTCACAAACACATACACACACGCACAGTCACTCACACACACACACACACACACACACACACAGGCACGCAGAGGTGCTCGCACCCACAAACACACCCTGCATGCAGATACAAAACCACACGTAAATACGTCGTGTCAACTGGGATTGTTAGTGGGTCAGAAGTTCATGTCCATGTGCAGCCATTCCATGTCATTCCGGATGCACCTCTCCTGTATGTTACACATACAGCTCTCAGTGGTTCAGTGGTCTCAGTTTTTTTTTTTACATCCCTTTATCATTTCACGTCTTTTCTCGTCAGTTCCTCTCATCGACAACCTGTCATCCAGTCTGCTGGAGCTCCATCCTTCATTGTCTCTCTCACACAGGTCTGGCATCTGTCTTTGTTATCCAACCACATGGTGTCTTTCACCCCCCTCCTCCCCCCGTCAGCCCGTTCATCCTCACTCTCATCCGCTCCTCATCCCCGACGGCAAACGGAGGCCTCAGTTTGGGGTGCGTACGACGTTTCGTCTGTGTCTCTGGCTCTCTTTGTGATCGTAGATTTTTCTTACTGGCGTTTGTGTGTCTCCCTCTTCTCTGTTTATTGTCCCTGTGCCTTTAAAAAAATATTTCTTTCTTTCTTTGTTCCACCCCTTCTCTCCCTCCCCGATTTATCTCTCCCCTACTTCTCCCCTTTCCTCCATCTCTTTACATTCCCTCCTCTTTCCGTGTGTTTGTCAGGTGGAGTATGACGGGTTGACGGGCAGGGTGGAGTTCAACAGCAAGGGCCAGAGGACCAACTACACCTTGAGGATCCTGGAGAAACAGCGTGGAGGACACAAAGAGGTTAGGGCCTATGCTCTACTGTAGGATGAGGGGGCACATCAAGCTTGAGACAACGACACCGTGACAATGGGAAGGTTCTGATTTGAAACCAGTGCACTGCAAAAAAAGGTCTGCTAAAATACAAGAAATTAACACTAAATTTGAAAGGAAAATGACTTAATACTTGTGAAATTATCTGTCCATGCAGCAAGATTATTTTACTCAACAAAATATCTTAAAATAAGTTGGTTCCAGTCTATAAATAAGTAGGCTTAAGAATATACCACAAATTAAAAGATAGAAACTAGTAAATACTTTTTTAAACAATAACAAATATTCTATTTTTAGAATTAAGATTTTAAATGTTGGCAAGCACAGAACAATTTGCAGTGATCTGGTTACCTATAGCAACAGGAACTTAAATTAGCTTTACAGTAAGTTAATGATGGCTAATTGTCGCTGCTTAAAACGTTATTAGTGATTATGCGAACAGTCATGTAACCAAGTTATTTTCGCAAATCTCTTAAGTACAGTGGCATTCTGCATAATGACAAATAACTATGCACACATAAATCTACTTAGAGACCACATTATGCTACTCTTGCCATCAACCATAATGCATTTAGTTAGCCAAAGGTAGTTCCCATGACGGTGTTCATGAGTAATTTACTTCTGCAAGATACGAAGGGTCATGGGTAATCCACAGACATGTTTCATCCTTGATATATTGATCCCGGAAGGCGGAGGGGGGGGGTCAGCCTTGATAAAACCAAGATAATTCACTCCTCTCTCTTCTTGATCTCAGAACTAGTCTAGATGAGGACCCGGTCACTTCCCAGTGCTGATTTAATCACACGTCTAATGATCCTCACAATGATGCCTTTGATGAGGTTATGGACTGTGCTGATGATAAGTGCTGCACGGTAACAAAAGACAATAGTCTTGTCACAAAGAGATGTTCTGGAAGATACTGCCAAAGGAACACTTTCAAACGTACTAGCTAGACAGGATCGGCAAGATAAACGTACTGTATATTTTCCTGCCTGATGTTATGATCTTTTTTTTGGGGGGGGGGGGGGGGGGGGGGGGAAGAGGAGAAAGAAACAGGCTGGAACCTGTACGCCGCTTTGAATGAAGGCATCTTCTAAACGCATACAGAAGCTTTTACCCTTCTCGCAGTCAAATCGTTCAGTACCTTTGGTTCAGGAAGGAGCATTTTTCCGAAGAGGGTACTTTCCGTGAATGTCACTAAAGGAAGGAAAGTGGTGTGGGAAAACCGCTGGCTCTGTTTGTCGAGCCTTCACGTCCCATGTGACCTATTGACAGAATTATCTTAAGTGTCCTCCCAGGCCTTTAGCTGCTCTCTGTCTGGTACAACCTGTCTTTCAGCGCACCGCTTATCCTTGTTTCTTTCTCTCTCTCTTTCTGTCTCTGTTTCGCTCATTTTCTCTCTCTCTTTCTCCATCTCACTTGCCATCTAACCTTTGTTCTCTCTATGGTGCCCTCTCTCTCTGTCTCTCTCTCTCTCTCTCTCTCTCTCTCTCTCTCTGTCTCTCTCTCTCTGCACTCCTCACTATCTCTTTATCTCTCAGATTGGGATCTGGTACTCCAACAACACTCTAGCTATGAACTCCACCAGCCTGGACATCAATGTGTCAGAGACGCTTGCCAACAAGACGCTCATTGTCACCACCATCCTGGTGAGGTCAAACTCTTCTAACCCCACAGTACCCGACTCAGTCCCCAACGACAACATTTGAACTTTTCCTTCACTCATGTTTAAAGAGCTGCAATGACATGATTGTTTTTGTGTGTGTTCATGTCTGTGTTTATGTATCTTTGTGTGTGTGGGTGTGTATCTATGTGTGTGTGTTCATACTACAGGAGAACCCATATGTGATGCGTAAAGCTAACTACCAGGACTACCATGGTAACGAGCGGTATGAGGGCTTCTGTGTGGACATGCTGAGGGAGCTGGCAGACACCCTCAAGTTCTCCTTCAGGATCAAGCTGGTGGACGACGGGCTGTACGGAGCGCCCGAACCCAACGGGTCTTGGACCGGTATGGTGGGAGAGCTCATCAACAGGGTGAGAACACACACGGCACACGCACCACACACACAGAGACACACACACACAGAGACACACACACAGAGACACACACACACACAGAGACACACACACAGAGACACACACACAGAGACACACACACAGAGACACACACACACAGAGACACACAGAGACACACAGAGACACACCCACACACACAGAGAGACACACACACACAGAGAGACACACACACACACACAGAGACACACACACACACACACACAGAGACACACAGACACACACACACACAGAGACACACAGACAGAGGACCACAGAGGACCCTCACTCTCATTTCGGTCGCAGCGTGCAGCAGTCTTGTTACCGTGATAACGAGAGACTCACTGTGGGTTAATTACCGTACCCCATACTTCAATTAGATTGCGCCGGTCCCATGTGTGGTCCCAAGCCTGGCTGCCAGCGTACCGAGGTGGTCCCCCTGCTCCCCTCCGCCCCCACCACCCCTCACAACCCAACGCCCCCCCAGCTCACCCGCCCCCTCACTCCCCAGCTAATTAGCATCCCATGCTAATCAATTAGCTTGTAATGAAAATGTCAGGAGGGTGGGAGAGGGAAATGGTCCTTTCATTGGTGAAACACCCAACAGCCAGTATCACAGTCTCCCTGTCTGGTCTCTTACTCTAACTCGCCGTCTCTCTCTCTCTCTCTCTCTCTCTCTCTCTCTCAGACCCTTTGAATATCCTGCTGTTCCTTAAAAGAAACTGAGAATTTAGACTTTCTTTTTCCTGTATTTCCCACATCTTTAAGATGTCTGGTTTCCTTCTTCTGTCTTCTCATTTGCTCGTACGCCAACTTGTCCTCTTCCTCCATGTCTCCTCACCCTCAGAAAGCCGACCTGGCGGTGGCTGGCTTCACCATCACCTCAGAGAGAGAGAAGGTCATAGACTTCTCCAAGCCTTTCATGAGCTTGGGCATCAGTATCCTCTACCGAGTCCACCTGGTACGTCTGCTAACTGCTCCATTCAGCTGCTGGTGCCGTTTGCGCTGTAGTCAGTTACCATTACAATGCCACATGGATATTATAAATGGGATTCCGGACATTGATATGGTATAATATTGCTGAAAGTCTGTTTTGTTTGTTAAAATGTTTAGAGCAACAGGGTTGCTTTAAAACAATTGGTGGCAGTACTCACACTGTGGGGTGTAGCAGGATCTGCATGTGATCTGTAACCAGACTACCCACGCTGCCCTCGTGTGGTTGACAGAGGAGAAGCTGGACTGCAATTTTGTAACTGCCTCTCTCTTCTTTCTCTATTTCTGCTTCTGTCTCTGTTCCATCCCCCCCCCCCCCTCTCTCTCTCTCTCTCTCTCTCTCTCTCTCTCTCTCTCTCTCTCTCTCTCTCTCCCTCTCCCTCTTCCCCTCTCCCTCTCTACTGTTCTCTCCTGTGTCTCTCTCTCCCTCTTCCCCTACCCCTCTCTCTCTCTACTGTTCTCTCCTGTGTCTCTCTCTCTCTCCCTCTTCCTCTCTCCCTCTCTACTGTTCTCTCCTGTGTCTCTCAATCTCTCTCCCTCTTCCCCTATCCCCTCTCCCTCTCTACTGTTCTCTCCTGTGTCTCCCACTCTCTTTCTCTCTCCAGGGGAGGAAACCAGGCTACTTCTCCTTCCTGGACCCCTTCTCTCCAGCAGTGTGGCTTTTCATGTTGCTGGCCTACCTGGCAGTTAGCTGTGTGCTCTTCCTGGCCGCAAGGTGTGCCAAGCATGGTCGCTAAATCTCGCTAACATTAGCATTAGCATGTCATGTTTCCTTACACCTTTACAGTTTTTCTCGATTGGTTACACACATTTTCTGAATGCATACCTCATACTCTCAGAACTCTACACACAAATCAAAAAAAACACACACACAATGGGCAAAACCCCTCACTTCTCCTGCAAAATTAAACTTAACATTCAAAACAATGTTATTTAATCACAAAATGGTATTTTGTTTTCAAATGACAAACACAAACCATCATATGAATAGACATTTATAAGAACCATTTGAACACTGATGTGCTCAATGTAAAACACTATGATGAATGGAAAACACTTCTTCTTCATTCATCAAAGTGAGTTAGGCCTTTTTTAGTTCAGTGTTACATTTACTACAGACAGTACATACATAAGTGTGTTGTAAAATATTTGAGAATATTGTTTTCATACTCAGAACACAGAAATACACGGTAACAAATATATTTTACATATATGTACACAGTGTACATCCCAACCAACACAAAGTTGAACATACAGTGGTTTACATACAAAATAACAGAATAATTTACTGTATAGTGTATACAGTTACATTATTATTATTTTTCTTTGTATTTGCCGTAATATTATGGCGTTATTTTCTAGGACAATGTTCATGATTTCAGTTTCCTGTTCAGGAGACAGAAGACGTTCCCGACCACCTTGTGTTGGTAATCTTTCAGTTCTGCCAAACATATAGTAAAATACTGTAAATACTGTGTAGGAATACAAAGTAGGAATACATTTTCCATACTTGAAACATACTTTATTTTTACAGTCCTACAGAACAGTCCACAGGCAATACTTTACTACTGTACTCATTGAGTACTGTATTGATATGCTGTAGGCCTACTGCAATTTTGTAATGAGAGTAGATTTCTTACCTATTCTCATTTCGGAAAGTCCCGATGATGGATGCTACAGTGTACCTGCTCAAATTAGGCTGTACTCTTTGCCCAGCCTCCCTCATTGTTAGACCATGGTTGACTACATGGTCAACCAAAGCGGCTCGGATCTCATCAGAGATTATGGTCCTTGGCCTTCCTCATCCTCGTCCTCCCTGTCCTCCTCCTCTTACTCTCACTCCTCTGCCTCTGTTTCCAATGTTGGCATCCATTGCAAAAACAGAAAAGGTCACCTGTTGCCCTTTTATTCTAAATCTCTGATTGCTAATTGTAAAACTGTGTGACAGGTGTTTGTCCATGCGATGAGTCAGTGTGCGTATTTGAATGGCAGTGTGTTCTTTGTGAAGACAAAAGATTTTCTTCATGAAAATTGTGCCAAATGCAGAGAATTGTGTGTAGTGTTTTGCAATTTGAGTGTAAAGCAGGAATTGTGCTTAGTTTAGCACAATTGGTTCATGGGGTTGGTGCATGAGTTACATGTTGTGGTCATTGCGTCTCAAGTACCAGTATTTGTGTGTAAACAATTGAGAAAAACTGTAAATTCATATAAACCAGTGCAATACCCATTGGTGGCAAATGTGTAGTTCCTGTTGGCAGCCCACCAGATCCATCGCTCAGGGCATCTCAACACGAGAGCGAACATGTATATACAGGATATTTATATTCATGGCTTGCGAACTACTCATCCAAATAACTTCACTTATGGGACTGCATGTTCTTGGGTCCTAAGCAATACACCAGCCAATGTTCAACTTCAAGCAATGCCTGCGTCTCAAGATGACTGAGACACAGACAGCCAGACAGACAGGCAGACAGGCAGACAGACAGGCAGACAGACAGACAGACAGACAGGCAGACAGACAGACAGGCAGACAGACAGGCAGACAGACAGGCAGACAGCGATTCACGCCTTCTGTGCTGTTCTGACAAAAATCAGTACACAGTAAAACCCCCCCCCCCCCCCCCCCCCCTGATACGTTTACTCAAATGGTTTGATGAAATGAATTGCCTAGAGACCGCTGAGTTGTCGAAGAACTGTGAATACACTGAGGTGTAGTTTACTCTATCGATCCAGTTCTTCAATCAAATGGCTCTTTGTCCTTGGAGTAGACTGAGCTACATCAAGTTTAGAGTAGTCTGCACCAACCCTCCCAGCATCACGGGATAAGCCTTGGTTCAGTTCAGCAGCAGCAATCCAAACAATGAGAACCGCACACACAAGACAAGCGTCGACATTTCGCTTTGCACGTCAGCTGAAACACTCGCGTAGGAACTAGGACACCTCGAGGCTGAACAGGAACTGAAGAAGTCAGCGTGGAGAGACCGTACGTGTGTGCTGACGGTCTCGGTTCTCGTTGTCTATAGAGATTCTGTGTGCCACCCCCTCCCAGGTTGAGTCCGTACGAGTGGTACAACCCCCACCGTGTCTGCGGGAGCGCAGGGACATGCTGGAGAACCAGTACACCCTGGGGAACAGCTTGTGGTTCCCCATAGGAGGCTTCATGCAGCAGGGCTCTGAGATCATGCCCCAGAGCCCTCTCCACCCCGCTGTGTCTGCGGGGTCTGGTGAGTAAGGGTGTGTGTGGGGGGGGGGGGGGGTGGAGGGTAGGTGTGTATATGCGTCTGCTTGAGGCGTGAGGGGGTAGATGTGTGGTGTGTGTGTGTGTGTCTTTCTCCAGCACCTTACATTCACCTGCCCCTTTTGCTCTGAAATAATCAGGCGTCATCTCTCTTCCCTCTTGACCCACCCCTCCCCCACCCCTCCTCCACCCTCTCCACCACCCCTCCTCCACCCCTCCTCCACCCTCTCCACCACCCCTCCCCCACCCCTCCCCCACCCCTCCCCCACCCCTCCTCCACCCTCTCCACCACCCCTCCTCTACCTCTCCTCCACCACTCCCCCACCACTCCCCACCCCTCCTCCACCCCTCCTCCATCCTCTCCACCACCCCTCCTCCACCCCTCCTCCACCCTCTCCACCACCCCTCCTCCACCCCTCCTCCACCCTCTCCACCACCCCTCCTCCACCTCTCCTCCACCACTCCCCCACCACTGCCCCACCCCCTCCTCCACCCCTCCTCCACCCTCTCCTCCACCCCTCCTTCAGGTGGGCGTTCACCCTGATCATCATCTCCTCTTACACGGCCAACCTGGCTGCCTTCCTCACAGTCCAGAGGATGGAGGTCCCCATCGAGTCACCCGACGACCTGGCGGACCAGACCAACATCGAGTACGGCACCATCCACGGGGGGAGCACCATGACCTTCTTCATGGTACGATCCACCGCCACAGGCTGGTTACACGTGTGTGTGTGTGTGTCTGTTCAGGGGGCATGAGTGTGTGTGTGTGTGAGTGTGTGAGTGTGTGTGTGAGTGTGTGTGTGAGTGTGTGTGTGTGTGTGAGTGTGTGTGTGTGTGAGTGTGTGTGTAAGTGTGTGTGTGTGTGAGTGTGTGTGTAAGTGTGTGTGTGTGTGAGTCAGCCTACAGGACAGGTTATCCATATACTGGGCACTTTGTCTAAGAGCTCCCTCGTATTTTCGATGGCTGTTTGTGTTGCTGTTAAGTGGCTGAGTGCCCGTGTTTGCTTATAAAGGAGCCTTCGGCATCTGTGTTTGTCAGTGTGTTGCACGCCCCGCTCTCTCTAGGTGTCTGCGAGTGTGGTTATGCAAAGTGATAGTGTATGTGCATATGTTTTTATCTTTGTACACAGGGTTGTGTGCGCCCCGTGTTTGTTTACAATGTTAAGTGCGCTTGTGTGTGTGTTTATTCGGCTCTCCCGAGAATATACATTATACATTCACACATACCCTTCACACGCATGGTTCAAGATTGCTTTCAGCATATATACGCTGATACATGTAACTAATTAGGGCTTGCTTGACTCACATGTGCCATGTTGTAGACCGTCACCTTCTGTGCTAAGACTTACAGCACCATCTGGGTTATAAGAAAACACATCTGTTCCTCCACCAGTCAAGGAGCCTGCTCCTTTTATCTCCTGTCTCTCTGTTCTGCTTCACTTTTCTACCTCTTTTTCTTTCCCTTTGTCAAACTCTGCTTATTCCCTGTGTTCCTCTCGTTTTCCCCCTCCCTGCCATCTCTTTTTCATTCGTTCTCTCGCTCCCTCACTCTCTTTCTCTCCTCTCCATCCCTTTTCCCCTTCCACCTTTCTCTACGTCCTTTTCTCACCCCCGCATTCCTCTCCATTCCCTCACCTCCCTCCTCTCTCCAATACACTTCCATTCCCTCTCTCTCTCTCTCTCTCTCTCTCTCTCTCTCTCTCTCTCTCTCTCTCTCTTTCTCTCTCTATCTCTCTCTCTCTCCCTCCCTCCCTCCCCCCCTCCAGAACTCTCGGTACCAGACCTACCAGCGCATGTGGAACTACATGCACTCCAAGCAGCCCAGCGTGTTTGTGAAGAGCACGGAGGAGGGCATCGCCCGCGTGCTCAACTCCAAGTACGCCTTCCTGATGGAGAGCACCATGAACGAGTACCACCGCCACCTCAACTGCAACCTCACGCAGATCGGAGGCCTGCTGGACACCAAGGGCTACGGCATCGGCATGCCCCTGGGTAAGAGAGTGGTGTGTGGGTGGATGGAGAGATGAAGGGATAAACTTACATTTAGCAGACACTCTTATCCAGAGCGACTTACAGTAAGTACAGGGACATTCCCGTCCGAGGCAAGTAGGGTGAAGTGCCTTGCCCAAAGACACAACGTCCTTTTTTGCACAGCCGGGAATCAAACAGGCAACCTTCTGAGTAATAGCCCGATTCCCTAACCGCTCAGCCACCTGACTCCCACTCCCAACTTTGCCCACAAATAGTAGGGGGCCTGGGCACCAAGGGCTCTGGCTTCTGAAAGAGACACTGCTATGATGTACATCCTCCCTTCTTCCCTCTTTCAATGGTCCTCTCTCTTCCTGATCTAATCCCTCTCTTCATCTCTTTAATCTCCTCCTCCGTGTTTCCTAATGACGATATTCCAACCATTCAGTGGTTGCTACTAAATAATCTCTGTTAATCCCTCCGTTTCTCTCTCGGCCTCTTCTTGTGACTGGCCTCTGCTTTCTTTCCTCTTTCCTTTCTATCTGTCCACTGCCCTTCTTCTTTCCTTCATCTTCTGATACTCATCCATCTTGATCTCGTCTGGTCTCTCTTCCCCCTCCGTTTCCCTTACTTCTCTCTCCCTCTCCTGTCCTCAATTCTCTTTCTCTCTCCTCTCCTTGGGTCTGTGTCATCCTCTCTCTTCTTCCACCCCTCCTCACCTCTCTCTCCTGCTCACCCCTCTCTCCTCCTCACCCCTCTCTCCTCCTCACCCCTCTCTCCTGCTCACCCCTCTCTCCTCCTCACCCCTCTCTCCTCCTCACCCCTCTCTCCTGCTCACCCCTCTCTCCTCCTCACCCCTCTCTCCTCCTCACCCCTCTCTCCTGCTCACCCCTCTCTCCTCCTCACCCTCTCTCCTCCTCACCCGTCTCTCCTGCTCACCCCTCTCTCCTCCTCACCCCTCTCTCCTCCTCAACCCTCTATGGTGCTCACCCCTCTCTCCCTCCTCACCCCTCTCTCCTCCTCAACCCTCTATGGTGCTCACCTCTCTCTCCTCCTCACCCCCTCTCTCCTCCTCACCCCTCTCTCCGCCTCACCCCTCTATGGTGCTCGTCCCAGGTTCTCCCTTCAGAGATGAGATCACCCTGGCCATCCTCCAGCTGCAGGAGAACAACCGTCTGGAGATCCTGAAGAGGAGGTGGTGGGAGGGGGGACAGTGCCCCAAAGAGGAGGACCACCGTGCCAAGGGTGGGTGAAATGTGTGTGTGAGAGAGAGAGACACAGAGAGGTGAAGAGGGTGAGGGGTGCAAGGGCAGTATGCAGTACAGGAACTAGGTACAGTAATTCAGTCTCCAGGTTTATTCCGGTATATCAGAGTTATCTCTGTTGCTATGCGAGAGAAATCTGGTAACCTACCTGGGCATCTTAGTGTCATATTCAGACTCCTGTCAAGGATGTGAGACCATAAAGATGGAAACAAGATTTCTGTACATGTAGACACAGAACAATGACAAGTCAGCTCTCAACAATAAACGTGTGTGTGTGTGTGTGTGTGTGTGCGTGCGTGCCTGTGTGTGTGTGCGTGTGTGTGCGTGTGTGCGTGTGTGTGCGTGTGTGTGTGCGTGTTGTGTGTTTTTGTGTGTGTGTGTATGAGTGCTTGTGTGTGTGTGTGTATGAGTGCTTGTGTGTGTGTGCATGTGTGTGTGTTCTCCTGCAGGTCTGGGCATGGAGAACATCGGCGGCATCTTCGTGGTCCTCATCTGCGGCCTGATCATCGCCGTGTTCGTAGCCATCATGGAGTTCGTTTGGTCGACGCGGCGATCGGCCGAGACAGACGAGGTACGCCCCCCACCCATGCCCTCGCCGACCCCGCAGACACACCCCAGTAGGTCCCCATGGCAACCCGCCAGCCCTATAAGCCTTGGCTTGTGCTGTGGAGTGTGTGTGGACTTTTTTCTTTCTTCTTCTTCATCTGGCTGTCTCTGGTATCATTTGTGTGTGTTTTACTTGTGTGTGTGTCTCAGTTTGGGGCGGGCGGGGTGAGGGTGGTGTGGGCGGGGTGGGCGGGGTGGGGGTGGTGTGGGCGGGGTGGGGGTGGGCGGGGTGGGGGTGTTGTGGGCGGGGTGGGGGTGGTGTGGGGGGGCGTGCTGGGATCATTGTGATGAGGGCTCGTGGAAGTACAACACTCTGTTGAGAAAAAAACAACATTTGTACAGCTAGCAGAGCACAGAATTTCGGTTCAGCTGCATGCCATGTGTGTATTTTGCATCACCGTAGTATAGTATTAGCTACAGCGCACCGCAATGACAGTGCATTTTGGATTGCGATTGTGTCCCCCCCTCCCTAGCTAATCGGTACGGTTAAGCAATATTGAAAATGCAATAATTGCTTGCATTGACAAGTGTGGTGTGATGATTCCCTGGCATTAAATGTCATGATGTATCCTTCTTTTACATGCCTCACTTGTACGCTGGTATTCTCTGTGTCCATTCTTGGATCTCCCATCTTGTGTGACTCCACCTCGTCTCATTGGCCCATCAGTGTCTGTGCTCAAATAATGAATACTGTTTTTGCTTATGTAAGCACATTGTAGCCTCCACTCTTATGATTTCCTCGACCTCGAATGTGTCGTGAAGTGTGTGTATGTACTTAGTTCTGTATTTGGTTTGAGATGCTGTTGGAATGCCGAAAGTGTATGTGAGGCTATGCGTGTGTGTTTGCATGTGCGTACGGATACATAATGACTGTGTGTTTTTGCAGCCCTGCCTGTTCATAGTGCATTACGTACCATTAAGAAACACTCATATCTGAACATTTGATGTTGAGTAAACAGTTTCTGGATTGTAATAACCCTCTTTGCACCCTGGATGTCCTCCTGTCTCTACCACCCCCCAACTTTCCATCCTCCTCCCACCCCTGCACTTCCCTATAAAAATGTTGCATTTTCCCTCCATCTATCTCACTTTCATTTTTGCCATTCGTCGGTCCTCCTTCACCCCCTCTCTTCACCGTTCTCTCCTTCCTCCCTTTACTCCATGATCTTTTTGTTCTTTTTCTGCTCCATTCTCCACCTCCACCCCTCCTCCACCCCTCCTCCACCCCTCCTCCACCCCATCTCCACCCCTCCTCCACCCCTCCTCTGTCCCTTGTTACCCTTTCTGCCTCTCTATGCTTTTGTGCCCCTACCTCCTCCTCCCCCTCCTCTCCCTTCTCCTCTCCTCTCCCCTCTCCTCTCCTCTCCTCTCCCCCTCTCC